>NC_056050.1:8032907-8234048 GCF_004379255.2 Salvia splendens | reverse complement strand
TACATAACATCACACTTTCACAAACTCAATTTTCCAAACGAAGTAATTTTTTTTGTCGAAACTCAATTTTTTTTTGAACAATTCATAAACACAACATTTTCCATTGATCAATTAATTTTTTCAAAAGAAAGAACTAACATATTTCATTTAAAGTTCAAAGATATTTTTTTTCAAAAAGTTCCAACAACTTTCCACAACATAAATATTTTTCCCACTAGAACAACTAGTCATTAATATTGCAAAACTCATAACACATTTGCATTCCAAACAAAACACTCATGCACTTCACATATATGTTTGAGACAACATTTTTAGATTACTCATCTTTTCTCAAAAAAATTTTAACATTCTCAAAACAACTCATTAATTTCCATCTTTCGTGTAAAACACGCCATCTTCCCATAATCACATGCTTACGTCATAACACTTTCACACACATAGCACATACTTAAGTCATCAGGCCAATCTTGCTCATGTCTCACATAATCATACCATAACAATATCACATTCAAACATACCCCACGTGCTTAAATCATCTTCTCAATTCATGCTCATATTCCACATGTTCACACTATCACAAAATTTTTTCACCCATAATACACGCGTTTAAATCATCATGCTCACATTCAACATATGTATGTCATCATATCATTTATTCTCGAATTTCAACATGAAAATAACCTCACATCATCACGTAATTACATGCTCATGCATTCTTTTGCCCAAAACATCCTCATCATATCGTCAATTTTATACATCGTTCACACATTTCATCAACAACTTAAAACATACCTCACTTTCCTTGATTGAGCGTGATGCTTTGGATGTTGAGCCTTCGTGACACTTCTAGTCAATAAGGGTTCACTAATCTAGACTTAAGGTAAAAGGAGACTCTCGGACCAGAGCGAAAGAACGAAGCTCTGATACCACTCTGTCACGACCGCCCAAACCACGCGGCGATCGTGACCGACATGCATGGATAACAATTAAAAAAGAAAACTTAATTAACTTAAAGGAAGAAAAACATCTTAGTTTAAAGAAGTTTAAGGTTAAAATTTTTTTCTATTTATTTAGATATGACTTATGATAAAATACTTTTAAAAGAAACAGCGGAGAAAAACTTAGAGAAAACCAATTAACTTTATAAAGTAAGAGCATTTAGTTTAATTCAAGGAAAACATCATTTTCAAAAAGTCAACGTACTCACTTGGTTAAGACCTAACACAACCATACATGTTCAAACACAACACGGAAAAGATCAAAGTCTTGAGACATAGTTCAAAATATAGCAGCGGAAAATAAGGTTTAAAGAGAGAGTCAAGGATAACGCCTATGTATGAAGACACAATGCATCCTAGGTTCTTAGGCTAGCTCAACATCCACCGTAACATCCCGCTCAACCTGCACATAAGAAAAATAATATGCAGGGCTGAGTACTTGTTGTACTCAATGGGCTTATGCCGAAAACATTTTAATATAGTTATGTCATCCATACCAGTGATCTCGAGTTTTATGTAGTAAGAAAAATCACGAGAACACAAAAATATTCAAGTCTGGCCAGACAAATTATCTCCCCACTTTTCACATCAATCAATCATCATATCACAGTGCGACGAAAGTGTGGCCACACTATTCGCCCACGAGACCGGCCGACTAGCAAGGACGGCTCACGATCCCACCAGTGTACACAGCCTGATAGGGTTTGCGGCCCTACTCAGACCCGAATTCGTTTCACAACACATCCCTATAGCCTAACGGAGCAAGCTCAGACGAACTAGGCATCAGGCAACAATGACACAAACAAAAACATGGCATGACATAACAATTAAACCACCCTTATAACACCACGTAATATTTTCGAAAAATAAAGAGGTTTGAAAAGAAAGCCCACCTCGTTCGCTTAACAATTCACAACCCAACCTATGGCAACTCTCGTTCCTCGAGTACACGAATACACAATCACCCTTGTCAACGACAACACAAGTCAGCCTTCCACAAAAACATATTACTATGCATGTCCTATCGTTTCTCTCTCACGTTTTTCTCAATTACCCAACCCAACATACGTCACAAAGATGGAAAGACACACCGTAATATATTTCAACTTATCACACGTGATCACATCATTAAACACGTTCCTTGGACATACATGCATCATATAATACTTTTAAACTTGAAAATAAGTGTCATTTTATCAAAGCAGAAAACTGGCAGAACTGCGCGACCGTGTTGTAAAAATCTCTAAAACTTCACTCGACCTCATATGAAGCTAAATTTTGGTCACAACACAGAAGACACATTCAAGTTCATCTAGACAAATTTTCACTCTGAAATCACGTCGTTTAGTCAGTCAAATCAATAATTAAACTCTCTGGTCGGAACATAAAATTTCTGGCAGCACTGCGCAGTTCATTTGAAAAATTCACCATAAATTCATCCAATGCCCAAAAAGTCTGAAACTTTTACACGACCCAGAAGACACTTCAAATGTTCATATAGTTCAAGAATCACATCAAACGGAGGTCATTTGGTCGGTCAAACAGAATACGAAACTTTCTTGGCGAGAACATAAGTTTCTGGCAGAATTGCGCAGTTAACTTCAAAAATTTATTAAAAATTCATCTTTCCACAAAATGGGCTGAAAATCACACGAGACACAGAAAACACCTTGATGTTTACTCAGTAAAATTTCATATCAAAATTCGATCGTTTGATGGGTCAATTACACATCAGAAACCACTGTTCGAACGTCACAGATTTCAGGCTCATAATTTCGAATTTAGGATTTCTTCTTCAATCAACCAAATACAATTTTTCATGCTTATAACACTAAATCATGCTCAAAAAGGTTCTCATAATCATGTTTTCACATAAACTCACATCATTCACCGAAGATTCAAATCAAACTTCACATAAACAATCAAAATCGCATAATTATCAAAGTTCTCATGCAAACACACTTTCCCACCGATTAATTTTGCGATCTATCATTCCTACACTCACTATAAGCATGTAGGGTTCAAGAACAAGGATTATATGAAAAGATTGAGGGAAAGTGAATCAAATATACCTTTCTTGATGAAAACGAATCGGTAGAAACAAGAATTGATGCGATTCGTCGGAGACTCTTGAAAATTAACTTCAACGGAAGCAAGAACAAGGATTGGAAGGAATTTTGGAGAGGGTGAAGAGAGGGAGGAGAGAGGCACGAAATTTATGAGGGAGATAGGGGTTAGGGTTTAGTTTAGGTGATTATATAGTCCTAGGTTTAATCCCATTAATTAATTAATTGTGGAGGAATAAAATAGAGGTCAATAAATAAAATCCCACAATTAAAAGGAAGGCAAGTATTTCAAAAATTATGGCTAGAAATTCAATAAGGAATTTATTTGGTATTTACTTGGAGAAAAATAGATTCACAATTTAGGAAATAAAACGATGAATATTCCATAAACAAGGGAAAAAATAAATTAAATCTCCAAGTAGGAAATAATGAGGGAGGGGCGAAAATCTTGATGGTGTGCACAAGGAAATTATTTAAATCCTCAATTAAATAGAATAAGATTTAAATTTGGTAATTTCTTTATAGGAAAAGACTCCCATAAAATAGACAACAATTAAATAGGTTTTCCACAGGAAATTAAGCCAAAACGTGTGGGATGAAGACACAATAGAAGGAAAATATTCACATCCCCAATTAATTTGGCTTAGGTATTAATTTGGTATTGAATAAAAGGAATTCCACAAAATAGGAAGCAAATATATTCTCCTCTACAAATAGGGGGGCCGAAAATTGGCTTAATTACCCACAAGGAAATAATTCAACTCTTAATTCAATTGGGGTGAGGGAATAAAATGTGGCAAGATTTAATTGGATTTAATTTGGATGAATATCCCAAACCAATTCATTAAATCCAAGAAAGAATAAAATTCCCAATAATTGGAGGGGCCGACAATAGCCACTTTTTTTGGCTATAACAAGATGCATGATTTATTTAAATTGATTCCCCACATTAAATATAACTAGCACTTCATTCCAATTTCCCCATGATGATTTATTCCACATAATCAAACTCAATCACGTAGCAACAATTTAAATTTCATAAATGAAATTTCCAATTGACATATATTAAATAAATGTCACAAAAATTTGGGATGTTACACGTCGTCAGGAGGAAGCTTCACGCAACTGAGAGTTAGTGAAGCGAAAAAGGTCCTAGGGAAGCTTCTGAGAGCGAAGAAGGAGTACGAAATTCGAGAGATGGGTACAACAGAGAACGGATTGCGAGTGCTTCGTCTACTGATCAGGATCAGAAGATAGAGCAAAAAATAAAGCAGAAGATGGACTTGAAGATGGAAGAGCTGAAAAATACGCTCCTGAGCGCAATCGAGAAGAACACTCCACCACCTTCCCCAACTGGGAGTTGCAAGGATGCAGAGCAGGGAAGTCAAAGGCCAACCTACGATCAGCCTAATGACTTCGTCAATATGGAGCAAGTCAATGCTGCAAGGTACTATAACTCTGATGGGAATTGGATCAGGGAGACAGCGAGACGCACCATGGAGGGACCATCCAAATTTTCGATGGGGAGATGGAAACAAAAATCAGAACCAAGGTCAAGGCCAGAACCAATATAACCCCCACCCGAACCAGAATCCCATCCGTGGCCGAGCAAATCCCGACCACCAGTCCAACTGGTCAGGAAGGAACCACAACCCCATAACCAAAACCCACAGAACCAAAACTGAACCCCTGTTTATGTACCACCCCACCAGAGGAACTTCCAAAATTACCAGAATCAGCCTAATCAAGGGTTTTCTAACATCAGCAAACCAGAACCAGTTCCAAGCCAGAACCAGAATCAATATCACCAAGACCAGTACAACCCCCCTGGCCAGTATAACCAATATCCACCTAACCAGAACCAGCAAAACTTCCAAAGTTTCTAGCCCAACCAAACCCCCAGTATAACCAGCACAAGGGCCAATCAGTCCCAATATCCTAACAGGTCAAGGAGATCTATGCAGGGCATGATGAGAGATTTGCTCTCTTTGCAGCAGAGTATCAAGGTTGAGTTGCAGTCCAATAATGAAGTAGTGCAGGGGATGCAGAGTGCCCAGAAGGAGCATAAGGCGAACATAGATATGATGAATAGGCATTGGCTCAGCTGGCAAATTCGATGGGTGAATTGAAAGGGAATTCAGGGAAACTCCCGTCTACATTCCACGTACCCGAAAAGGCAAACGTGAGCAAGGTCACATTGCGGTCCGGCACTACCTATGAGGGACCCCCAGCCGAAGAACCCCAACGGAGAGCCTAGTGGGACAATATACTAAAAGATGTCGTCTCGGAAGAAGAGCTCAAACAGACCTCTACCCCAGATGCAGAATCCATTTTCTTGGATGAAACACCAGTGGAAAAGGATGAACCAAGGGCAAACAACCCAGGGAAAGCCAGCCTAAAGAAGCAGAATCCATGAAAGAAGCTCCAAGCCCCGATGTGCCCAAGATAGACTCCGGAAAGGCTGTCGGGGAACCGATTGAAGAGGAGAAAGGAAAAAAACCATTCCCTTACCATTTCGTGACCAAGAGGAAGTAGGAAACCCCTATGGATTACATGTCGATTTTTGGGAAGCTGGATGTTGCCATACCATTCCTCCAAACCGTGAAGCTACCCCCGCTTGGAAAATTTATCAAAGAGTTTATAGCCGGGAAGACCCAGAAGGATGGAAAGATCATGGTGGAAGGGATAGCGTCAACAATTGTGCAGGAAAGGCTACCACCTAAGAGAGTCGACCCCGGTATGTTCACTTTGCCTATAACTATAGGAGATGTAAAAATCGAGCATGCAATGTGTGACTTCGGAGCTTCTACAAATGTTATGCCATTGTCAGTTTATAATCGGCTGAAGGGGATTAACATTATCGACCACTAGGGTATTAATCCAACTGGCTGATAGGTCGTGCATAAATCCTGAGGGTGTGTTGGAAAATGTGTTGGTGAGAGTGCATGATTTTACTTATCCTGCTGACGTTTATGTGATCAAGATGAGTGAGTCTGAAGCTAGGGAGTCCAGTGGTATATTGCTAGGGAGACCGTTTTTTAGAACAGCTAAGAGAATTGCGGACATGGTTGAAGGGACAATTTGCATTGATTTTCATGGGGAGAAATTTACATTTGATATCAATGAGGCCATGAAAAAGCCTATCGATTCTAAAAAATCTATGCTACGTTGATGTAATTGACCCCCTAGTCCAAGATTTTCTTGAGACCGAATTATTGCAGGAAAGGCTCCAAGCGTTGGATGTGTACGGACAGGCTGATGTAGAGGCGGCTGCATGGTGCGAACTGATCAGTAGCCAAGGGTTAACAAATGAAGAGATAGAAGGAGCAATTAAGGATTTCTGCCAGAAATCGAAATTTATTGGAGCCGCAGGGGCTCAGCTACCCGCCAGTACAGAGGAACTTTCAGATGGAGAGTTAGAAAAGGAGGGGGATGCTGCAAGAAACCTTCTACCTGCAGACACGCTTCCCCCACAAGTTGAATTGAAGAAACTGCCAGCAACCCTGAAGTATGCTTTCTTAGGGAAGGAAAACTCGTACCCGGTGATCATTAGCAGCAGCCTTACGAAAGAGCAAGAGGTGAAACTACTGGCTGTGCTTAGCAGGAACAAGGAAGCAATAGGATGGAGCCTTACAGATCTGGTAGGAATAAGCCCCGATGTCTGCATGCATCACATCAGGCTAGAAGAAGGAGCAAAAGCTCATCGAGACTCGCAAAGGAAGGTGAACCCTAACATGCGTGAGGAGATACTGAAGGAAATCTTGAAGTTGCTATCATTGGGAATTATTTATTCTGTGCCCGATAGCGAGTGGGTCAGCCCCGTCCACATGGTCCTTAAGAAGTCAGGGATCCAAGTTTTTCAAAATGAGAGGAATGAGCTGATACCAACAAGGCTAGTTACTAGTTGGCGGATGTGCATAGACTACCGCAAACTGAACGCCGCAACCAGGAAAGACCATTTTCCCCTACCGTTCATCGACCAGATGTTGAAGTGACTGGCTGGGAAGAAGTACTTTTATTTTTTAGATGGGTACAACGGGTATTTTCAAATCTACGTGGACCCTGAAGACCAGGACAAAACCACCTTCACCTGCCCATTTGGAACTTACGCGTACAGACGCATGCCATTCGGTCTGTGCAACGCTCCGTGTACATTTCAACGATGCATGATGAGCATATTTTCCGATTTGATCGAGGAGTGTATAGAGATATTCATGGATGACTTCACAGTCTATGGAGACTCGTTCGAGTCGTGCCTTCATCACTTGGACGTAGGTCTGAAGAGATGTCAAGCAAAGAGCCTCGTCTTGAATTTTGAGAAGTATCATTTCATGGTCACGGAAGGAATCGTCGTAGGCCATGTGGTGTCAGAAAGAGGTATCCAGGTGGATCAAGCCAAAGTGGACGTCATTTCCAAACTACCCTTCCCTACTGACCAGAAGGAGATAAGGGGTTTTCTGGGGCATGCAGGATTTTATCGACGATTTATCAAGGACTTCGCCAAAATCGCCCAACCCCTTACCAGACTCCTTCAAAACGAAGTAGAATTCGGTTTTGATGAACAATGCAAAGTTGCTTTCAACCTTCTCAAGGAAAAAATGATATCCGCACCGATCATCCGGGCTCCTGACCGGGACCATCCTTTCGAAGTGATGTGTGATGCCAGCGATTATGCAGTGGGAGCTGTTCTGGGTTAGAAGATCGAGGGAAAAAGGTATGTGATCTTCTATGCATCTAAAACATTGAATCAAGCTCAAAGGAATTATGACACCACTGAGAAGGAGATGCTAGCCGTGGTGTACTCTTTCGAAAAGTTTTGGCAGTACTTGTTAGGATCCATGGTCATCGTCTATACTGACCATGCGGCCATTAAGTACCTGATTACCAAGAAAGAGTCAAAACCCCGCTTAATCCGATGGGTACTCTTGTTACAAGAGTATCGGTTATTATTTGTGAGCTGCTCAACATATGGGGGATGGACTTCATGGGGTCCTTTTCCTCGTCTTATGGAAACTTGTATATTTTAGTTGCAGTTGACTACGTCTCTAAGTGGGTAGTAGCCAAGGCAACAAGCACGTGTGAAGCGAAGGAGGTGGCCAAATTCCTTAAGAGCAATATCATCAGTCGATTCGGAGTACCAAGGGCCATCAAATCCGATCAGGAAACCCACTTCTGTAACCGCACTATCGATGTCTTGAAGAAGAAGTACGGTGTGCACCACATATTATCTAGCTCCTACCACCCGCAAGCGAACGGTCAAGCAGAGATCTCTAACCGAAAGATAAAGAAGATTCTGGAAAAAACCGTCAATCCTTCTAGGAAGGACTGGAGTGTGAGGTTAGAGGATGCTCTATGGGGGTATCGGACAGCCTACAAAACTCCCATAGGAATGTCCCCATACAGGATCGTTTTTGGAAAGATGTGCCACTTACCAGTGGGGATCGAACATCGAGCATACTGGGCAGTACAACAAGTTAAGGTGGATGCTAAAGCCTGTGAGGAGGAAAGGAAGCTGCAGCTACAGGAGTTAGAAGAACTTAGATTGGAATCGTTTGATTCCGCCATGTGGTATAAGGAGAGAACTAAATTATGGCACAACAAAAATCTAAGGACCAAAGACCTCCATGTTGGCCAGAAAGTACTACTCTTCCAGTCGAGATTGAAGCTAATGCCTCGGAAGCTCAAGTCGAAGTGGACAGGACCGTATGTCATAACCGCACTCCGTTGTAATGGAGTAGTGGAGATTTCAGGGAGTCTTCCTAACTTTGAACCTTTTATCGTAAATGGACATAGGCTGAAAGTGTTTAGGGATAATAGTGAGGTTTGTGTAGTGGATGAGATTCCACTACAACCATATACTAAGGTTGCATACTGACCGGTAGGATAGGAATTTGGAGTTCCACTGGGCTAGTTTCTTTTTAGCGAAGTTTGCATATACTGGCCAAGTAGAATTCAAAATTACCTAAGGGAAATGTAAATATTGTAAATACGTGGAAGTTAATTAGTTAAGTCTTTGCATGCAAGTTAAAATTTAAAATCCAAAAATATTTTCGGACCTCAAATATTAATTTGGAGTACGTACTGACCACCAGAATGCCCTTTGGTGAAACTCCCAATTTTATTTAAGTGTTCTTTTTTTAATTTATTACTAATCTGGAAAATATAGGGGGGAAATTATTAAGGGACGAAATTTGAATTGGGGTTTGGTGCAGCTTTACAGGAGGACAGTGACTGGGAGGGCGCGTGTATAGAGAAAGGACAGGCGACTTCCAATCAGGGGGCAGCACTCCCAACCGTCTCCCACAAGAATCGGCACAAACCTGGAAACCACTTATAGCCGGTTACAAACCCTCAACTGCCCATTCCACTCTCATAACCAAACCGTCTCTCCCCCTTCACCTCACAAATCCTCACCTGCAATTTCTCTCTTCCGAAAATTCCCACCATTCCTCCCAGAAATCAACAACCACCTTACCACCAGAAATCACTGATTCAAGCCATGGGAAAAAAGAAATGGGAAAAGAAACAAACCGGTGAGAAACCCCCTTCAATCCGTGGGGAAGAAACCCCCAGAATTGCAACCACCAACGGAAGAACAGCCGCCTTACCCGCAACCACAGGAGCTGATTCCTTAGGTTCCGGCAATGGTTTCTCTGGACGTAATGGTGGAGTTCCTCAGATAGCAGGACCCGAAGAGAAGACTGGGCGGCTGTGTTGGCGGGTTTTAGCCAAATCGGTGGCAAATGGAAGATGACCGGAGAAACCCCGGCAGTACCTGCATCATAACTGATTGTGCAACCCACAGTACAACCACCCACTTCCATTCGGACTTCCTCAACAACTCCACCAGAAAGGGAATCTCCCTCGACGACCACACCATCGGAACCCACGAAACCCTCCCCAACTTGCCAAGAAACCGAACCAATAGATGTGGACCCCCTTTCCGCCTATTACGACTCTGACCGAGGGGAAGGTGAAGGGGAAAGGAGCGAGGAGCAGAAAAGCCAGGAGGGAGGAGATGAACCAGAGAGAACGCCGGCAGCGGAGCCCATTCCTTAAGAAATGGCGAGGAAAGAGATAGATCTGAATGAAACGAACAGAAAGCAAGGCCTTATGACTGATGAAGAATTTGAGGCTCTTTTGGATGAGGTAAACCGGATGGAAGATAGCACTGCCATGATGACTGAAGGTCTGGACCTCGCATCAAGGGCAATAGGAGAGGGTGAAGAAGCCGGTGCAGAGAACGACTCAGAAGGCCTATCCAACCAGCCAGTAGACGAGGCGGAAGAAGGGCAGACCAGAGAAGATGAGCCAGAGTCAGTGACTCCCCAGCCAGAAGCAGGGGAAAGTGATGCGCACATTGAGAAGGAGGAGACAGAAGCAAGAACAGAGGTACCAGGACCAGTGGTATCTCAAGTGTTAAAACTGAAACCAGTTAAAAGGAATTTGGTGTTGAAGAGCGATCCAAGGGTAGAACGGCCGAAGCCAGAGAGGGTATCGCAAAGATGCCTAGGGAAATGGGCATCTAGCAAGGCGAAGGCAAACACAACAACAAATCCAGTGGAGGTTTTAAGTGAAGAGGACAGGACTACTCCTACAAAAACTGGGGAGGAGTCCTCACCAGCTACTAACCTGGAGGATGCTCCGAAGGAAACCGAAGTGGTCTCACCAACGCCGAGTGACCAAGGAGAGAAGACTGTTGAGATGGCTGAGGGTCTGGACCTCGCATCTGAGTCAGTAGGTCACGACAAGCAAAGAGATGACATTACCTACATCCGTGCAGAGACCCTTCCTACTGCCCAGGACAAGCCTTCAACACAAGCAGAGAAGAAATCGGAAGGAGAGAAGGACAGAGATGAGGACAGATACCAAGAAGAGAGAAAAAGGAAGGGGAAAGCCCCTGTTAAAAAAAAGCCAAGCAGCAAGAAGCAACGCACGGTCAACACTGGTGTCGTCATCACGAAACCAGACCAGAGAGCCCCACCACGCCGAAGGGAGCCGAGCGACAGCGAATATACGGCCAATGTAGAGTTGGGATCCGACAACGACATCTCCCTAGAGGATGAAGAGTATGGTGAACTGCAGCTTCCACACAACCATCGGGAGCTAATACATCCTCCAGCGGAGAGATTGAAATACCGGCGTTGGACGGTAAACCTCACTGACGAGCTAATTGAGACACGAAGCACTTCAGCACGAAAAAGCTTCAGGATGCGTTTGATGACAAGGACGACAGCAGCAAGCAATTCAAGGGCGGGAAGGTACTTTATTTCCCTTCCCTTGATGAATTAAATGCCCGTGAGCCTTTCTTGTTGCATTTGCATGCTTTGGGTTTTGATTGGCTGTTAGAGAACAAGGATCCGAGTATACCTATAAGGTTGGTGAAAAAGTTTTTCACTACCTTCAGATTTAGGGTCACCACGGACTTGGATGAAGAGTCCATAACCTTTAGGGTATTCGGTAGGGAAGTGAGCATGAGCTTGATTGAATGGACGGTCTGATTGGGGATGTGTAGTTTAGAGGAAGCCATAGGGCCGGAGTGGAGGAGCAGGGAACGCGGAATTCCCCGCAGGAACGTCGACTTTGAACCCCAGGAGGCATGGGAGGAATTAACTCACCCGGCTTCGGGACAGTTTTCATCTACTATATCCCGCTCCATTCACTTCAACAACCCGATCTTGCGTCTGGTACAACTCTACATGGACTTCAACTTGTTGGGGAAGTCAAATTCAGCCGTTCGGACATCGATGACAGAACTTTACCTCCTTTGGTGCGCCAAGCGAGGGAGGAAAGTACATCTGGGTGTCTGGACAGCTTATCAGTGCCATCTCATTGCCACCCATCCCGCGAGAAATCTCTCCCTCTGCCATATCTTGGGAGCATTCGTAAGGAACAACATCACTATCTCGAAGGCCGAAGGCTTATCTCCCCTAATCATGGTGGACCCTCCTGGCCCGTTTGATACGCCCTTTTTCATCTGCACGAACACTGTCTATATCAGGGAAGGTGCCCCGCATTTTTACGCGACGGGTGAGGAGGCTATCCCGGCTGGAAGAGTTGCAGCAAGCCAGAGCACGCAAGCTCAAGCGCAGAGGCATGAGAATTTGGAGAGGGTAGTGGCAGAGCTAGCAGAGGAGAACCGGCAAGCCAGGGCAGAGTTGATTCGCCTGACAAATGTGATGGAAAGTATTTTGAAGGATAGGAAAGATAGTTCGAGGAGATGGTACGAGCGGCCATGGAGGCCGGAATGATGAACCGCAGGTAACCGAAAGAGAAGGAGAAAAGCCAGAAGAGGAAGGTGACAAGGAAACAACAGAATCTGAGGAAAACCAATCTGATACCGAGGAAGAGGAACCAGAAGAACCACCTGCGCCCAGTCCTGCCCAGCGGAGGAGCAGGAGAAACATTTGTCCACCCCACTGACCAGTTAGTTTTCTTTTTCTTTTCAGTTTCGTTTTTCTTATTTTATTTGTGTTCTGTTGTTTTTTAGGTAGAGTAAATTTGTTTAGTATATGTGCAAACCCCATTCATAACACTTAGCCTATTCAATAGTCTAAGTGTGAGAAGTAAAGGATTTGCTACTTTGGCGCATGTGTTTATGTTGTTTTCTTTTCGTGTACATGTTAACTCATACTTAGCCTACTGCTTAGCCTAAGTGTGAGGAGTTTATGTATATATTTGTTTGTTTTTGTTGAGCTCTGTTTAGGTTTAAAACTCTCCCACTTAGCCTATTGCATAGTCTAAGTGTGAAAAGTTTTTAGCATAAGCATGTGTTGTTCATGTTTTGGTGTGTCTGTATGTCGGCCATACTAGCCATTCCAATTTTCCACTTCACAGCCGTATCCGAGGGCAGACACTTGTGAAGTGGGATGGGGGATACAATAGCCAGTATGACATGTATACATGTGTGATCTGTGTTAACTGTACGTGTCAGTGTTTGTCTAGGTCAAGTTTTTTTTATACGTGTTGATTGGGCTTAAAACTCAACTGCCTCGAACTGGCGGTGAGGGGAATTGAGGGAGATAAGACATGCTGGACAATGGAAACCACCCCCCTTAGCATCTCCTAGTCAGTGTAGATGATGCAAGTATGAGAGAAAAACCCATCCTTAGAGCCAAACACAAAAGCCCTCTTACAAGGTGAGTTATATGCCTAGTGGAACCACTTTCCACCAAACTAGAAAAGAAAAGAGTGGCTGTCACATGATGCCTAGGGTAATGTGACCGCGTGTAGCAAGACCTGAAGGCAGTAGGTAACCCCCCCCCTAAAAAAAAACCCACCCATAGAACCCTTTTTTCTAGCCATATCTACACCCATATATAACCCCTAGCCGCTGGGACTGTGTGTATGCGAGGCATAAGGTAAGAAGGCAACTGGCCAGAAGGACATACAAGAAGAAAACCAACTGGAGAAAGAAAACAAGAGGCAAGGAGGAAAACGACCAGGAAGAATTCTAGGTCCCAAAAAAATAAGAAGGAATATGGGTGGCGAAGCCACATAAAGAACGTTGAAGAAAATGGTCGAAAATACTTGACCACAAAAGAAATAAGAAGGAATAAGGGTAGTGACGCCACAAGACGCTACTGACCAGTTGGAGACCAATATTAGAAAATGTCCAGCCAAAGAGAAGTAACAGCCAAAAGCTCAAATGCACACAGTTCTCCCACATCAAAATATAGTAGTAGTTTTGAACCTTAGAGACTTAGGAACATCGACCCCAAACGCTACAACCCAATAACTCCGTACAAGCCTTAATCCCTTCAGGAGTTGCACGTGAAATCTGAGTCCGAAGCATCCGTGGTTCAGCATATTGAGAGAAAACAGTTCTAACATCCCCGGTGAAGAATGAGTGATTGAGCGAATCCGGTGTTTGGCCGCGAGTTTGGGTGATCTTGACGAGTAGATATACTGACTGGGAATGAAAGGGGGGGACGGCAGAAGTTCAAGGCTGTCTAAGGCCGGATTGCATCTGATCCCGTGGGGAGGGATGGTTGAAAATATAGCCCAATCAATGTATTTCAGTGTTTCGTGTGTTTGTGTTTATGTGTCTTTCATGTGATTTATTTGCGTCAAGTTTAGAGTCTAGCTTAGGATAGAGTCGGTCAGGGGTGTAACCGGGCTAGAATTCGACTTATTTCTTTTTTTTTGTTCTTCACGCTTGAGGACAAGCATGTGGTAAGTGTAAGTAGTTTGATAAAGTGCGTAATTGGATTATATTTGCAAAACAGTTGCTAAAGTGTACAGGGGAATGGTTCTAGTCAGTATGGAAGGGTTTCGGATAACTCAGGTGAAAAGAGCGCCAGAAGGGTGCAATACTGATCAAGATGCATGCCAGAAAAGGATCGAGATAAAGAAGAAGGATTGCTGGGAAGGATCAACCACAAACAAGGGCAAAAGAGTCATTTCACGAAGAGAGTCTACCCTAAAAATCATGTGCATGCCTCCCTATAAAAGCAAGCCACTTGGAGAGAGAAAAAAAACACACTCCACTTTTAGTTAGAATATTTTCTCTCGGTAGATCAGTTTCCTTCAGCATTGTCCTATATCTTCTCATTCCTCGCCACAGCCATGATCACCTGAAGTTTCCAGAAGTCCGCCGGAGATTCGCCTTCCACCGTTCCAGCCAGTTCATTTCGTAGTCATAGCAGTTTCCTCGCCCGGAGTGGCAAAACAATCTTTATTTGCTTTCCTAGTTATTCTTTACTTGTTTTCCTTACGTTGGATCTGTTGCAATTTCAATACTTGTTAGCTTTTGAAGTACTTCGTTTAGATCCAAACGTTTTATGCAATGAAGTTGTTTTTATGCATCTCTTTCTGTTTGGATCAGTTTCATTCTGCTTAGGCAGCTTAGATCTAGTTGTTGCGGTAATTTCTAAGGGTTGAAAGCATGATTTCATTTGGAGTTGCTCGATCTGTGAGTGTTAGTTAAGTTGTTGTTTAGATTTAATTTCTAAAGTGATTAAGTGTGAAATCTGAGTTTACGTGATTCCGTCACCTAGCATGTCGTCCAGTATATGTAGTTCTCGATTTCGCTTGTTTAATCTTTGAATTTTAGTGAGTTAATTTGTGGATCTGAATTGTGGAGTTGTTAATCTGTAATTTCATCTATGGAATCTGATTTTGTTTGATTTTGTTCGTGCTTCTTGAAGAAGACAACATCCACTTCCAAGTTTGGGACCACTTTTGTTATTAGTTGCTTTTTGTTTTATCCTTACTTTTTCTGCTGGTACCCTACAGATCTGTCAGTCTAGTTACCTAATTACCACCTATTCTCTGATATTTCGTTTAGCCTTTTATAGTAACCACCTACTTTCCACATGTCTCTGAAACACTTTGTTCCCCACTCTCACGTACACAGCCACACGTCGATCATTTTCACACCTACTGGTCAGTATAGTACCACCTTAAATTCCCGCCTAGATAGGATCTCAACCCAAAGCGCGGTAGCTAACAACCCGTTCAGAATATCACCACAATTTCCAAAGCGCATTCATCTCTGTGGGGTTCGACCCTTACTACCACTATACTAATCAGTAGAAGTGGGTTGAGAAATTTCTTTGATATCCAGGTTCAGGCTTAGCTGGGGTTTCTATCCTGATCAGTAGGATACATCCTTGCTTTACACGACACCTGAAAGTGAAGCTCTATCACGTATCAAAATAGACATCACAAAACGACAATCTCTATAGTCTACACATGTATTGCAATTCATTGAAGTAATAATAGTCTTACAATGTTATGAACATGATTGCAATTTATAAACAACAAAGAACAAGAGAGAATTCACCAACAAAAACCATCAATTCACCACCCTAGGCAAAATCCAACCATGAAAAATAAGTAGAAACATCATTACACTCATCCCCCATACTAAAAGCATGCTTTTCAACCGAACAATTCATCAAGAAAGAGAAAAATCCTTGGAAGAATTTAATCTAAACTCATATATTAAGAGTAGGATTCATACCTTAAGTTGGAGAGAATTGGACGATAAAAGCTTGAAATTCGGAATGTAATGGGAGAATGAGAGCGTGGGTGTGTGAATTTGGTGATGTTTTGTAGTTGGGGTCGTGAGCAAGGGAGAACTGGAGAGAAAAGATGAAGAACGGAATGAGAAACATACCTTTAAAAGAAGCAGCTCGCGTCACTGACCTTCGCGCAGCGACCGCTGCGCCTGTTCTGAAAACGACGTGTCTTTCCGGGCCACTGCGGCCCGCACAACGACCGCTGCAGCCCACCCTAGGACCCCACCCGTACCTACACACGTGTAAAAAGGGTAGCGACCGCTGTGGATTGTGCAGCGGCCCGGTACGAATTAAAATTTTTATTTTTATTTTTATTTTTTAAAAATTTTAAATTTTTAATTTATTTATTTTTTTAATGTGCAAAGTGCATGAAAATTAAGGAAAAACACAAATAATGAAAATAAAGAAAAACAAGTTGGGTTGCCTCCCAACAACCGCCTTTGTTTTAAGTCGTTGGCTCGACATGAAGTAACCCAACCAGGTGGGTGGATCGACGACCCTAGTGTTGAAAACCGCGAATTGGACCAATTTAGTGCCCAATTTCTTCCACCATTTGTATTTCCCTTTCGCGGTCTTTATCACATAGATTTCGGGGTCGACTTGCGGTTGAGTTCTATCTTTCTTCTACTTTGGTTTTTCCTGCGAAGGAACCTTGGGAAGCTTAGGCTTGCCCTTTTCAGGAACTTGAGGCAAAGTGTTAACAATAAAAATAGAAGAGTTAGAAAGATCTTTCCCTTCTAGTGGTCTATGACGCTTTGTCGTGTCGGTCATCATGACCACCCTGCATTCGTACCCCATCTTTGCTCATTGTGCCTCTTCATACTTAAGCATCGCGCTCCCTATCTTGTAGGTGGACTTGCTAACGTTGTCACTAATCATGATCTCGCCCCTACCTACATCAAAAAGAGCGTTGCATGTGGCTAGAAAATCTCTGCCTAAGATTAGAGGTACATTCTTATCTACTTTCATATCAAGAACAATGAAATCGGCAGGGAAAATAAAATCATCTACCTTTACCAACACATCCTCGATCATGCCTGATGCACTTTTATTAGCACTATAAATACCTGCAAGTATACAGAGTAGGAATAGTATAGCTAAAGGTCAGTACCAGATATCAATCTCGGGGAAAATAATCAAAGAGTGTCTACCTTCTATTAAACTTTGTTCACTATTTGGAAAACCAAAAGTTTTGGAGATTTTGAAAAGTAAAACCAACTTGAAAGCAATGAAACAACTGATTGCAAATAATTGGAGAGGTAAAATATGAGAGATAATAGAATTCCAGGGATGTGCGTTCACAGTTATGGTTATACAAATTTCAACTACAATACCCTAGCACAGTTTATACTTCGATAGAACGAGTCACATAAGTTTTGCCTATGCGGCACAAGCGTAGATTACTAACACTAGGGATGTCAATCCTAGATTCATAACTCCTAAAAGCTCCTAAGACCCTTGAAAAGTTGTCACCCTCAATTAACAGTGCTGTTTTAAGGGAAGTGATAAGTCGTATTCTAGGCCTTGGTTACGGGTCAGTATGATGTGCAAAATTGATTATATCTGCAAAACAGTTGCTCAAAGTGTGCACAGGTTAAGTGTTCTAGCCAGTAGGGAAGTTTCGGAATGTTCAGGTGAAAAAGGGCGCCAGCATGATCTCATACTGATCAGTATTCGTGCTGAAACGGCTTGAGATGGAGAAGATGGATAGCTGGGACGGATTACCCACAGTTAAGGGCAAAAAAGTCAACTTGCAATGAGGATTTACCCTAAAAATCAAGGGAAAGCCTCTCTATAAAAGGAAGCCAAGAAGGAAAGAGAGAGGGATACACATTCACTCATTCACCACCATCTTTAAGTAGAGAGTTCTCTCGGTAATACCAGTCTTTCAGCCATGTCCCGCTTCTTGCCTCGCCGCAGCCATGATCACCTAACGCCCAGATGTTCCCAGATGTTCCCGGAGTACCAGTCATCCTTGTTCCAGCAAGCAAGATCATAGTTTAGAGATTCCATAGCCCGGAGTGGCAAAACACTTTTATTTCCCTTTCGTAGTTTAATTTACTTGCATTTTCCTTACGTTGGATCTTTGTTGCTTTTCAGATATTTTCTGCTTTTGAAGTGCTTGTTGAAGATCCGAACGTGTTTATGCTATGAAGTTGATTTCCGTTTCGTTTATGGTGTTGTTTTCTTTTCCTTCCTTGCCTAGTTAGCTTAGATCTAAAGTTTCTTGGTGTTTTAAGTGCTGAATCTATAATTTCTGCTTTACGTATAATCTGGCACTGTTTGATTGTGAAGTAAATCGTTGCATACAAAGCTTAGTTTTAATTTCCGAATCGTTCATCCATGTTGACCAATATGCAGAAGTCCAGCTCCAGTGTTTGATTTCAGATTTGATTTCGTTGTTTTAGATCTGTGTTTGCGAGTTGATAATCTGTGTTTTCCGTGTTGAATCTGGATTTGTTATCTGAGTTTTGGATGTGTTTGTTGAAGAAGATGGAGTCTATTTCAATTGGAGGGGACCACTTTTGTTTTTTTTTTTATGCTTTTTACCTTTTGTCCTTCACCTTTAGTTTGTACCCTGCAGATCTGTTAGCCTAGTCACCACAACCACCACTACCCTCTGAATATCCTGTCTATCCCAAAATAGAAACCCGTACCTTCTAAATATTTTCTGTTACAAAAATGTCTCCCCATTCCACGAACACAGTTACATTCCAGATGTCTTTCATACCGTCTGACCAGTAAAACACCACCTTTAATTTCTTGCCTAGGTAGAGACTCAACCCAAGCGTGGTAGCTAACCAAACCACCCAGAATATCACCACAATAGTTTTAACGCACCATCTCTGTGGGATTCGACCCTTATCATCACTATACTGATCAGTAGGAGTGGGTTGAGGAATCTTTGAAACCAGTGTCTAGGCTTAGTTAGGATCTCTATCCTGACCAGTAGGATATATCCTTGCTTGAACGACACCTACGCACCCATGGTGCCTTTCAAATGGCGCCGTTTGCCGGGGATGGATGGCGTTTTTGAGTTGCTATTGTGTGTGATACTTTGGTGTATATATTGTGTATAATTTTCCTTTTTCTTTTCATTTCAGTTTATGAGCAGTAGCTCGCCTCCTGATCAGTGGAGGCCGAAAATACTCAAGCGAGGAACTATACTCGTAACCACTCGTTCTGGCCTGTCGACCACCTTGTCTGACCTAGGCACGAGTAGTGACGAAGAGAAGGGCACCATAGAGGGACCAATACCAGAAGAGAAACCACTGTTGGAAGGCAACCCAAGGGAAATGGCCAACCAGGGAGATGAAGACCCGGAGATCGGGACGCTGAACGCACATACTGAAGGAGAGCCCCCGCAAGCCATAGTCGTTACTCCAGGGAAAACCGCCTGCGATGGAAGCCTCATGTGATCGCGATCCTGCCTACATACTGTGGGAAGGGCTATGAAGGGCCGTATGAGTTTCTTCATGAGTTTTGTAAAATTTGTAGGGCGCAGAGGAGACCAGCAAGAGCGACTGAGGATGATTATAGGCTGAAGGCTTTGCCATTTGTGCTCAAGGGGGAAGCTAACACCTGGTTCATGCGCCTGCCACCCAATTCCATTGAGAGTTGGGCCGATTTCAAGTCAGCATTCCTGGGCGAGTTTTTTCCGTCATCCAAGACAAGCGCGTTGAAGAGTGAAATAACTAATGTGAAGCAAGGGTATGATGAACCCTTGAGTGATTATTGGGCAAGATACATGTCCCAACCATCGCATGGCGGACATTGAAGTACATCACACTTTCTACGAAGGTATGAACGCGGTAACCAAGGACCTGGCAAATTCATCGTCAGGAGGAAGCTTCAGGCAATTACGGGTCAGCGAAGTGAAGAGAGTCCTAAGAAAAGCTACTAAATGCAAAGAAAAGAGTATGACCATTCAAGGGAAGAATACAACCGAGAGCGGGCTGGCTGTTGCCTCGCTTACTGATCAGGAAAATAAGCTGGAGCAGAAAATGGATTTGAAAATGGATGAGCTGAAGAAGTCACTTCTGAGTGCGATCGAGAAGAGCACTCCACCACCTCCCCCAGCTGGGAATTACAAGGGTGCAGAGCAGGGAAATCAAGGACCGAACTATGATCAGCCTAAGGACTTCGGGAATATGGAGCAAGTTAATGCTGCGGGATACTTCAATTCTAGTGGGCATTGGATTCAAGGTAGACAACGGGATGCACCATGGAGGGATCATCCAAACATCCGATGGGGTGACGGAAGCCAAAATCAGAACCAAGGTCAGAACCAGTATAACCCCCATCCGAACCAAAAACCCTAACCGTGGACCAGCAAACCCAGACTACCAGCCCAACTGGTCAGGAAGAAACCAACATTCCCAAAACCAAAACCCACAAACCCAGAACCCGAACCCTGTCTATGTGCCACCCCACCAGAGAAACTTCCAAAACTTCCAAAATCAGCCAAACCCAGGATCCCAACACCATCAGAACCAAAATCAATTCCAAGGCCAGCACCAGAATCAATATCCTCAAGATCAGTACACCCCTCCTGCCCAGTATAACCAATACCCGCCTAATCAAGGCCAGCAAAACTCCCAGAACTATCAACACCAAGGGCCGAGTCATTTCCAAAATTCGAACAGGCCAAGGAGATCCGTTGAGGACATGATGGGTGAAATGCTGCGTCACAACAGAGCATCAAAGGAGAATTGCAATCCCATAATGAGGTCGTGCAGGGGATGCAAAATGCCCAGAAGGAACATAAGGCGAACATGGATATGATGAATAGGCAGTTAGCTCAACTGGCCAGTTGGTGGGTGAATTGAAGGGAAATGCGGGGAAACCTCCATCTACAGTCCAAAGCCCGAAAAAGCAAATGTGAGTAAGGTTACGTTGAGGTCAGGAACTACTTACGACGCGCCTCAACCGAAACGAACTAGTGGAGGATCCAATGGAACGAAGATAGGAGGCGATACCATTCAGCGGAAGAATTAGGAACCTATGCCTCGGATGCAGGATCCATTCTTCTTGGATGATACACCAAGTGTAAGAGGTGAACCCGACACCCTACTGACCAGGAAGGGAACCCCCTCAAGAGGAAGAGCCAGAATGGAGGCCCAGACCCAGGAACTAACCAAGAAGGACTCCAAGAAGGTTGCTGAGGAACTAGTAGAGGAGAAAAAAAGGGAGAAACCATTCCCATTCCGATTTTTTACAAAGAGGAAGAAGAGAACCCGGTTGACTACTTGTCGATTTTAGGGAAGTTGGATGTCACCATACCATTCCTCCAAGCCATGAAGCTTCCCCCTCTCGGGAAATTCATAAAAGACTTCATAGCCGGGAGAGCCCAGAAGGATGGCAAGATTATGGTAGAAGGGATAGCGTCAGCAATAGTGCAAGAGAAGTTACCACCCAAGAGAGCCGACCCAGGTATGTTCACCCTACCCAAACTGTAGGAGATGTGAAGGTCGAACATGCAATGTGTGATTTGGGGGCATCTATAAATGTCATGCCATTATCAATCTATAACCGACTGAAAGGAGTGAGGCTGTCAAATACTAGGGTGTTGATCCAACTGGCTGATAGGTCGTGCATAAGCCCTGAGGGAGTTTTAGAAAATGTATTAGGTAGGGTGCATGATTTTACCTACCCTGCTGATTTTTATGTGATCAAAATGAGTGAGCATGAAGCGAGGGAGTCTAGTGGAGTCTTGTTAGGGAGACCTTTCTGAGAACGGCCAAGACAATAGTGGATATGGCTGAGGGGACTATTTGCATTGATTTTCATGGGGAGAAGTTTATCCTTCGATATAAATGATGCCATGAAGAAACCCATCGATTCTGAAAATCTATGCTATGTTGATGTGATTGACCCCCTAGTCCAAGATTTTCTTGAGACCGAACTACTGCAGGAGAAACTCCAGCTTTAGATGTTTATGAACAGGCTGACATAGAAGCTGCTGCATGGTGTGATCTGATCAGTAGCCAAGGGTTGACTGATGAAGAAATAGAAGTAGCGATCAAGGAATTCTGTCAGAAATCGGAGTTCATTGGAGCCGCAGGGGCTCAGCTACCAGTCAGTATAGAAGAACCATCAGAGGGAGATTTAGAAAAAGAAGGAGAGGACTAAGAAAAACCCTCTACCCGAAGACACACTTCCACCCCAAGTTGAGCTGAAGAAGTTGCCACTGAATTTGAAGTATGCCTTCCTTGGAGAGGAGAACTCATATCCAGTGATCATCAGTAGCAAGCCTTACGAAGGAACAAGAGGCCAGGCTACTGACCGTGCTGCGCAAGAACAAAAAGGCGATTGGATGGATTCTTACAGATTTAGTTGGAGTTAGCCCCGACGTCTGCATGCACCACATTAGGTTGGAGGAAGGAGCGAAGGCACATCGAGATGCTCAAAGGAAGGTAAACCCTAACATGCGAGAAGAGATATTAAAGGAAATCTTGAAGTTGTTGTCGCTAGGGATTATCTATTCAGTACCCGGATAGTGAGTGGGTCAGCCCGATCCACATGGTCCCAAAGAAGTCGGCATCCAGGTAGTTCAGACTGAGAGGAATGAGCTGATCCAAAAAGGCTAGTCACGGGTTGCTAATGTGCATCGATTACCGTAAGCTGAACAATGCGACCAGGAAGGAGCCATTTTCCCCCCCTGCCGTTAATCGACCAAATGTTGGAGAGATTAGCTGGGAAGAAGTTTTTCTGCTTTCTAGATGGTACAGCGGTATTTCCAAATTTACGTAGATCCTGAGGACCAGGACAAGACACTTTCACTTGCCCGTTTGGAACCTATGCATACCGTCGCATGCCTTCGGCCTATGCAACGCTCCAGGTACGTTTCAACGATGTATGATGAGCATATTTTTCTGATTTGATTGAGGATTGCATGGAGATATTCATGGATGACTTCACGGTTACGGAGACTCGTTCGACTCTTGCCTTCACCATTTGGGATATAGTTTTGGAAAGGTGTCAAGCAAAGAGTTTGGTTTTGAACTTTGAGAAGTGCCATTTTATGGTCACCGAATGGATAGTTTTAGGACATGTGGTCTCAGAAAGAGGTATCCAAGTGGAATCGAGCTAAAGTAGATGTTATATACAAATTACCATTCCCTACTGATCAGAAGGGAATAAGGGGTTTTCTGGGGCACGACGGATTTTATCGAAGATTTATCAAGGATTTCTCCAAGATTTGCCCAGCCCCTTACTAGATTACTTCAGAATGACGTGGAGTTCATTTTTGATGAGGCAATGCAAGGCTGCTTTCAACCTTCTCAAGGGAAAGCTGATATCCGCACCTATTCTTAAGGGCTCCTGACTGGAACCATCCTTTCGAAGTAATGTGCGACGCCAGCGATATTGCGGTAGGAGCCGTGCTGGGTCAGAAGATCGATGGGAAGAGGGTACGTAACTTTTTTTATGCGTCCAAGACTTTGAATCAGGCCCAGCGGAATTACGATACCACTGAAAAGAGATGCTGGCAAGTGGTGTATTCTTTCGAGAAGTTCCGGCCATATTTGCTGGGATCCAAAGTCAGTGTGTATACTGACCATGCAGAGGATTAAGTATCTGATTGCCAAGAAGGAATCCAAACCACGCTTGATCCGATGGGTACTCTTGTTACAAGAATTTGATTTGGAGGTGGAAGATAAGAGAGGAGTCGAGAACAAGGTGGCAGACCATTTGAGCCAGAATAATGCAAGATGGAAACGGTGATGAAGAATAAGTGCATGACAAGTTTCCGGAGGAACATTTGTGTGAGGTGATTTTGCGCCCAGAAAAATTGATTGGGAAGAAGTGTTCAAACTTACTGGTCAGAATGATACAGTAAAAGGGAAAGAGAAGTAGGGGCAAAGAGCCATGGTATGCGGACCTGGCCAATTACCTAGTAACTGGAGAGCTTCCAGAAGTACCGAGTGTTACCAAAGCCCAAAGAATGAAGATCAAGAGTGAAGCAAAATACTACTTTTGGGACGACCCCTATCTGTGGAGAGTAGGGTCCGACCAGGTGATAAGGAGGTGCATTCCTGACTGGGAGCAGCGGGATGTTTTAACCCACTGCCATTCGTTAGCATGTGGAGGGCACTTCGGGTCCAAGAAGACGGCAAGGAAGATTCTGGATAGCGGTTTTTACTGGCCAACTCTCAACAAAGATGCGTACGAGTTCTGCAGGAGCTGTGAGCGTTGCCAACTGACCGGTGGAATATCTGCCCGGGATGAAATGCCGCAGGTACCTATAATAGTTTGCGAGCTATTCGACATATGGGGAATGGACTTCATGGGTCCGTTTCCATCATCCTATGGGAATCTGTATATCCTAGTTGTTGTAGACTACGTCTCCAAATGGGTAGAAGCCAAGGCCACAAGCACGTGTGAAGCCAAGGAGGTTGTCAAGTTCTTAAAGAGTCATATCTTCAGTCGATTCGGTGTGCCCAGGGCGATCATATCCGATCAAGGTACGCACTTCTGTAATCGCACAATTGAAGCCTTAATGAAGAAATATGGTGTGCACCATAGACTATCCAGCCCTTACCATCCGCAAGCAAATGGTCAAGCGGAGATTTCTAACCGCGAGATAAAGAAAATTTTGGAGAAGACTGTGAACACTTCTAGAAAGGATTGGAGTGTAAGGTTAGAGGATGCTCTCTGGGCGTATCGAACAGCCTACAAAACCCCCATAGGCATGTCCCCTTACCGGATTGTTTTTGGGAAGATGTGCCACTTACCGGTTGGGATCGAGCATCGAGCATACTGGGCAGTACAGAAAGTGAATATTGATGCTACAGCCTGTGAAGAGGAAAGGAAGCTGCAACTGCAGGAGCTTGAGGAACTTAGACTTGGAGTCATTCGACTCAGCCATGTGGTACAAAGGGCGAACTAAATTGTGGCATGATCGAAATCTGAGAACTAAGGAGCTCCATGTTGGCCAGAAAGTACTACTCTTCCAATCATGATTGAAGCTTATGCCAGGGAAAACTCAAGTCCAAATGGACAGGACCTTACATCATAACTGCACTCCGATCTAATGGGGCAGTGGAAATTTCAGGGAGTTTTTCTAACTCTGAACCTTTCATAGTAAATGGACATAGGTTGAAAATATTCAGGGATAATAGCGAGGTGGGTGTAGTGGATGAAATTCCACTACAACCACTTACATCGGTTACATACTGATCAGAAAGATAGGAATTTGGAATTCCACGTGGCTAGTTCCTTTAGAGAATAATCTTTGCATATACTGGCCAAGTAGAATTCTAAATCGCCTATTGTAAATATTGTAAATACGTAGTTATCTTTGCATGCAAGATAATTTCTAAAAATCCAAAAATATTTTCGGGCCTTAATTTTAATTTGGAGTACACATTGACCAAGGGATTACTTATCTGGTGCTATTTCAAATTTTATTTAGGTGCCCGTTTGATTTAGTTTCTTTTTTTAGGTAAGTATAGGGGAAATTATGGAGAGGACGATAATTTGAATTAAGGCTTGTGCAGCTTTTGCAGGGTGACAGCTGCTAGAGTGGCGCGGTGAGCAGAGAGAAGGGACACGCTGACCAATCAGAGGCCAGCAATCTCAACCGCCTCCCTTCTGAAGCGTCGCGACCGGCAACCCCTGATAGCCGGTTACAACCACCTGCAACTGCTCTCTCTCACCCAAATTAAACTCACCGTCCCAACACTTTTCCCTCACAAACCCTTATTTTCAAATTCGCTTTCAAGAATTCTCGTCCATCTCTCTCACGGAAACATCATTCTCAACCCCAACTCTCTCCAAGATATCAAACCCTACTTTCCACCACTAAATCGCAGATTTCCTATCATGGGGAAGAAAGCGTTCGCCAAGAAAATCAAACTGCGCCGCCAAGAACCCCAGGAGGCACAACCACAGCAAAATCCACCACCACCAGCACCGACCGCTCAGCCACCACCTATGATTTCCATGGATGCCATGATGGCATTTCTTCGTCAACAGGACCCTACTCGAGACTGGACGGCGGCATTGGCTGGTTTCGGTCAAATGGGGGGCGTAGGAACCACACCCAGCGAAATTCCACCTGCACCGGTCAGTCACGCAGAAGTACAATCTGAGACCTCGGTACCAGATTCGGCGGAGCTCGACGCTGTCGCCGCCCATTACGACTCCGACCCTGAGGAGCGTAAGAAAATGGCCAGCCAAGAAGAGACAACCCATGAGGGGAGTGGCAAAACGGAGAAGACGCCCGAGGAGGAGCCGGTGTCTCATGAGGTGGAAAGGGAGGACATAGATCTAAACGAATCAGCCCAGAAGCAGTCGTTGATGACAGATGAGGAGTTTGATTCCATCTTGAACCGAGTAGGCCAAGCAGCGGAAGCTACTGCCTCGAAGGCTGAAGGTCTAGACCTCGCTTCGAAGGCGATAGGCATGAGCGAGGAAACAGGAACAGAGACAGCAGAACCAGAGGTAGAAGCATCCACCCTAGTGGCACCTCAGGTAGTAAAGCCGATTCCCATCAGACGGAAACTGGTAGTGAAGACAGACTCCAAGGCAGAGCCGGCCAAGCCGCAAAGGGTATCGCAGCGATGCCTGGGCAAATGGGCAGCTAGTAAGGCGAAGCCGAACACAGAGGTAGATCCCGTGGAGATCTCGAGTGAAGAAGAAAGGACCACTCCCATAAAACCTGGGGAGGAGCCCTTACCTGTTACCGACCGAGAGGATACTGCAGTGGAAACCAGAGCGGTGTCTCCAACACTGAGTGGCCAAGGTGAAGAGGCTGACGGGATGGCTGAGGGTCTGGACCTCGCATCCAGGTCAGTAGGCCACAAGGAGACCGGTCCTACTACCCAGGATCCACTTTCAACACAAGCTGAGAAAGAACCCGAAGAAGAGAAAGACAAAGTTGACAGAGAGGAAGTGAGATACCGTGAAGAGAGAAAACGAAAGGGGAAGGCCCCTATGAAGAAGAAGCCCAGCAACAAGAAGTCACGTACAGTGAACACCGGCATAGTGATCACTGAGGCTGCTTAGAGGACCCCATCCAGCCGACGAGAGCAGAGTGATAGTGAGTATGAGATCAGTGAGGAATCTGAATCGGCCAGTGATACGTCCATGGAGGATGAGAAGTACAAGGAACAACAACTTCCAAACGATCATAGAGAGTTATTACATCCACCGGCAGAGAGACTCCGATATAAGCGCTGGATAGTGGACCTTACTAATGATCTGGTGGAGGAGATGAAGCTTTTCGACTCGAAGGAGCTACAGAAAGCTTTCGATAGTAAGGATGAAGGGAGTAAGCAGGTGAAGAGCGGAAAGGTACTTCACATTCCTTCTTTAGATGAGTTAGGTGCCCGCGAGCAGTTTCTATCTTATTTGCACGCATTAGGATTCGAATGGTTGTTGGAGAATGGGGATCCGAGTGTCCCGGTTAGATTAGCGAAGGAGTTTTTCACGACCTTTAGGTTTAAGGTCACCACTGATCTAGATGAGGAATGTATCAGCTTTAGGCTGTTTGGCGGAGAGATACGGATGAGCTTGATTGAGTGGACCGTGCGTCTGGGAATGTGCAGTTTAGAGGAGGCCATAGGGCCTGAGTGGAGAAGTAGGGAGCGGGGAATTCCCCGCAAACATGTGGAATTTGAGCCCCATGAAGCCTGGGAGGAACTTACTCACCCTGGTGCAGGGCAATTCCAGTCCACTATTTCCCGCTCCGTTCATTTCAACAACCCAATTCTGCGTCTTGTACAGCTTTACCTGGTTTTCAATTTATTGGGGCAGTCGAACTCCGCTGTTAGGACATCGATGACGGAGTTATATCTTCTCTGGTGCACCAAGCAGGGAAGGAAGTTGCATCTGGGTTTTTGGACCGCCTACCAATGCCATCTAATTGCCACCCACCCAGCGAGGAACCTCACTCTCTGTCATGTCTTGGGAGTGTTCGTCAGAAACAACATCATCATCACGGAGGCCGAAGACTTATCCGACCAGATCATGGTGGATCCTCCTGGTCTTTTTGATACACTTTTGTTCGTCCAAACGAACACCGTTTACATGAGGCAGGGCGCACCCCAATTCTACGCAATGGGAGAAGAAGCTATACCGACTGGGAGATCTGCAACACATCCGGGAACACAAGATCAGGAGCAGAGACAGGAATGGATGGAGAAAGCGATGGGAGAAGTGAAAGAAGAGAATCAGCATTTGAAAGCGGAGGTGGTGCAATTGGCATCGGTAATGGAACGAATGTTGAAGGAGTCTGCAGGACAGACGAGGCAGAGTCAGAAGCAAGAAGCTTTGGAGACGATTGTTACCAGGCTAGGAGAGGAAAACCACAGGTTGATAACAGAAATGGCCAGGATGGCGTCCGTGATAGACGAGATATTGATGAAGTTAACACAACGAGGCCAAGAGGAAGCTGTTGAACCAAGTGGCCATGGAGGCCGAGCTAATGAACCACGAGTATCAGAGGAGGTATTAACCGAGACAAAAGAAGCAGAGCAGAAACTAGAGGCGGAACAAGAGTAAGGAGATGCCGAAGAATCGGCCGAGCCTGAAGGAAAACAGTCCGAGAATGAGGAGGAGCAACCGCAAGAACCACCTGCACCACAACCTGCCCCGCGAAGGAGCAGGAGGAACAAGTGACCACCACCCCACTTGACCAGTTAGTTTTCTTTTTATTTTCAGTTTTTAGTTTTTCGTATTTTAATTGTGTTTCGTTTTTTTAGGTAGTATAATTTCTGTTTGTGCGCAAACCCCATTCATAACACTTAGCCTATTTTATAGTCTAAGTGTGAGAAGTTAAGTGTTTGTTTTTTTGGCGCATGTGTTTGTGTTTTCTGTTTTCTTTTTCGTAAGCATGTTGGCTCACACTTAGCCCATTCCATGGCCTAAGTGTGAGGAGTTTTGTATATATGTGTTTTGTAATTGTTGGATTCTGCTTAGGTTTTAAACTCTCCTACTTAGCCTACTTTATAGTCTAAGTGTGAGAAGTTTTTAGTTTTCAGCATGTTGCTTTTGTCTGTTTGTCTATGTGTCCATCATACTGGCTATTACCTTTTCCACTTCACAGCCCTATCTGAGGGCAGACACTTGTAAAGTGGGAGGGGGGACGCAATGACCAGTATGATGAATGTGTATATGTGTGGTCTGTGTTTGTGCTTGTGTTAGTGTCATGTTAGGTTTTTTTTTTTTTTTGTGATGATTGGGCTTAAAACTCAACTGTCTTGAGCTGACGGTGAGGGGAATTGAGGGAAATAAGACATGCTGGAAAACAGAAACCACCCCCCTTAGCACCTCCTAGCCAGGATAGATGATGCGAGTATGAAAGAAAAGCCCATACTTAGAGCCAAACACGAAAGCCCTCTTAAAATGTGAGTTATAAGCTTTAAGTGGAACCATTTTCCACATGTTTAGAAAAGAAAAGAGCGGCTGCCACAAATTGCCTAGGGTGAAGTGACTGCGTGTAGCAACAATGAAGGCAGTAGGAACCCCCCCCCCCAAAAAAAAACCACCTTTAGAACCTCTTTTCTAACTCTTTATACCCAGATAAATACCCCTAGCCACTGGGACTGTGTGTGTGCAAGGCATGAAGCGAATGAAGCTTACTGGCCAGAAAGGTGTATAAGAAGGCAGGAACCAGCTGGGCAAGAAAGTTTTGAAGAAAATCGGCCAGGGAGTCATCCCAGGCCCAAAAAGAAGGTATAAGGGTGGCGAAGCCACTGGAGAAAAAAGAAAAAAAAAAGAAAAGAGAAGAAGAAAGAATATGAAGAAAATGTTCAAAAAAAAAAAACTCGGCCACAAAAAATTGAAGAAGGAATAAGGGTGGCGAAGCCACAAGAAGCTACTGACCAGTTGGAGATCATAACCAGAAGCACCAGCCAAGAAAAGCAACTAACCAGAGGCCCAAATGCACACAGTTCCCCCAAATCAAATAAAATAGAAGTTTTTTTGAACCTTAGAACCTTAGGAACATCCACCCAAAACATTACAAACCAATAGCCCCGTTACAAGCCTTTAAGCCCTTCAGTTGCTGCCCGTGAAATCTAAGTCCGAAGCAATTGTGGTTGAGCATAATGAGAGAATGCAGTCCTAACATTCCTGGTGAGGTATGAGTGACTGAGAGAACCTAGTGTTTGGCCGAGAGTGTGGGTGATCTTGACAAGCAGATATACTGACTAGGAGAGAAAAGGGGGGCGGCGGAAGTTCAAGGCTGTCTAAGGCCGGATTGCACCTGATCCCGAGGGGAGGGATGGTTGAAAATATAGCCCAATCTTTGTGTTTAGTCTTTCTGTGTTTCGTTTATGTGTTTCTTTTCTGTGCTTGTTTTTGTGTTTTTTGTTTTCTCTTTCTGTTGTAGCCTAGGGTCTAGTTTAGGATTGAGTCGGTCAGGGGAGTAACCAGGCTAGAATTCGACTTATTTCTTTTTGTTTGTTCTTCACGCTTGAGGACAAGCATTTGGTAAGTTTGAGCAGTTTGATAAGTCGTATTCTAGGCCTTGGTTACTGGTCAGTATGATGTGCAAAATTAATTATATCTGCAAAACAGTTGCTCAAAGTGTGCAGGTTAAGTGTTCCAGCCAGTAGGGAAGTTTCGAAATGTTCAGGTGAAAAAGGGCGCCAGCATGATCTCATACTGATCAGTATTCGTGTTGAAACGGCTTGAGATGGAGAAGACGGATAGATGGGACGGATTACCCATAATTGAGGGCAAAGAAGTCATCTCACCGCAAGGTTTTACCCTAAAATCAAGGGTAAGCCTCCCTATAAAAGGAATCCACTTGGAGAGAGGAGACAAACATTCACTCATTCACCACCATCTTTAGGTAGAGAGTTCTCTCGGTAATACCAGTCTTTCAGCTGTGTCCCGCTTCTTGCCTCGCCGCAGCCATGATCACCTGACGCCCAGATGTTCCAGGAGTTCCAGTCATCCTTATTCCAGCCAGCAAGATCATAGTTTAGGAGTTCCATCGCCCGGAGTGGCAAAAACACTTTTATCTCGCTTTCGTAGTTTAATTTACTTGCATATTCCTTACGTTGGATCTTGCTGCTTTTGAATTTCACTGCTTTGAAGTATTTTGTTGAAGATCCGAACAATGTTTAATGCTATGAAGTTGATTTCTGTTCAATTTGTCGAGCTGCTTTCTTTCTTTTCTGCCTAGTTAGTTAAATCTAGAGGTTCTGGTCGTTTTGAGTATTGAATCGTGTGTTTCCAGTCAGTAGTTTATTTCTTCGAGTTAGCATGATCTGTTTACTGTTATTTCATAGAGGTTTGTTTCATGCAAGGTGCAGTTATGCGTTTCTTGTCTTTTTCCATGCTGATCAGTAGGTGGGATTTTAGTTTCGATGTTTGATTTTCGATTTGGAATTTTTGACTGTAGATCTGTGTTCGTGAGTTATTAATCTGCGTTTTTATGATGCTGAATCTGGTTTGTTTTCAGATTTTAGTTTGTGGTTGTTGAAGAAGATGATGTCCATATCCAAGTTTGGGACCACTTTGCTTTTTAGATGCTTTTTGCTTTTTATCCTTCACCTTTAGTACACCCTGCAAATCTGTCAGCCTAGTCACGACAACTACCACTTATTCTCTGCTTTTCTGTTTAGCCTTTTATAGTAACCTAGTACTTTCAGCATATTTTCTGTTACACCGCATCCACCATAATTCCACGTACACTACTACATGTCGACCACCATTCACCCTTCCTAGTCAGTAGGACACCATCTTAATTTCCCGTCTAGTAGAGACTCAACCCAAGCGTGGTAGCTAACCAACCTTTCCAAATATCACCGCGGTAGTTTAAACGCACCATCTCTGTGGGATTCGACCCCTACCTTCACTATACTACCCAGTAGAAGAGGGTTGAGGATTCTTTGAAACCAGGGTCTAGGCCTAGTTAGGATCTCTATCCTGACCAGTAGGATATATCCTTGCTTGAACGACACCTACGCACCCCTGTTGTCTTTCAAATGGCGCCGTTGCCGGGGATGGATGGCGTTTTTGAGTTGCTATTGTGTGTGATACTTTGGTGTATATATTGTGTATAATTTTCCTTTTACTTTTCATTTCAGTTTATGAGCAGTAGCTCGCCTCCTGATCAGTGGAGGCCGAAAATACTCAAGCGATGAACTATACTCGTAACCACTCGTTCTGGCCTGTCGACCACCTTGTCTGACCTAGGCACGAGTAGTGACGAAGAGAAGGGCACCATAGAGGGACCAATACCAGAAGAGAAACTACTCAAGCAAGATGCATTTGGAAGTGGTGAGGGCACCTGTGAAACAGTGGAAGCCTAAATCGCCTCTTTAGCTATTGAACCTGATCTAAGGTCGAGAATCATTGAAGTACAACGGATGGATGCGAAATTGGAGAAATTCATGTAGAAGTTCGAACCGGTGAATCTGGGAATTTTAGTGAAGAAGGTGACAATACCCTTACTTTCGAAGGAAGACTATGCATACCGAATAACGAGGAACTCAAAAATGAAGTTATGAGTGAAACACATGAGACTCCTTACACCGCCTACCCAGGAAGTACGAAAGTGTATCAAGATCTAAAGAAGTCCTTTTGGTGGAATGGTATGAAGAGGGACATAACGTCATTCGTCAAAAGGTGTCTAGTCTGCCAGCAAGTAAAGACTCTACATCAACGACCGTATGGAAAGTTACAACCGCTAGAGATTCCTGAGTGGAAATGGGAACACATCGCCATGGATTTCGTGACGGGATTGCCGAGGACTCTGAGAGGGAATACCGCTATTTGGGTAATTATAGACCGACTTACCAAGAGTGTGCACTTTATACCGATTTTCATAAACTATGGATCCAACAAACTGGCTCAAATTTACACAAAGGAGATAGTTCAATTGCATGGAGTCCCAGCGACTATCACGTCCGATCGTGATCCGAAATTCACCTCATGATTTTGGATAAGTCTATAGAAAGAGCTTGGAACCAAATTGAACTTCAGCACAGCGTTCCACCTGCAAACCGATGGACAGTCCGAAAGAACGATCCAAACTCTCGAAGATATGCTGGGAGCCGTGGTGCTCGACCGAGGAGGAAGTTGGGAGACAGCACTACCACTAATTGAGTTCGCCTACAACAATAGCTTTCAGACAACGATAAACATGGCGCCGTATGAGGCATTATACGGAAGAACGTGTAGATCGCCGCTCTACTGGGATGAAGTTGGCGAGAGAAGAATACTAGGACCCAATGCAGTTGAAGAGATGGTGGGAATCGTGCGGTAAATTCGTGAAAGGATAAAAGAAGCTCAAGACAGACAAAAATCATACGCGGATGTCCGACGAACTGATTTACAATTCCAAGCTGGCGACAAAGTTTTCCTGAAAGTATCCCCGTGAAAAGGGATAACACGATTTGGCGTCAAGGGCAAATTGAAGCCGCAATTTTTTGGGCCTTACGAAATTCTTGAAGGAGTGGACCCCGTTGCATACCGATTGGCGCTGCCACCAAACCTTGGAAATATGCACAACATTTTCCATGTGTCGCAGTTACGGAAATACGTGTTCGACCCAAAACACGTGATCCATTTCGAAGAAGTCGCGTTGAATCCAGACTTGAGCTACGAGGAGAGACCCCAATTTATTTTGGACCGAAAGATCCAGAATGTGAAAAATAAACATGTTGCTTGTGTGAAAGTATTTTGGGAAAATCATGGGCATGAAGAAGCCACGTGGGAGAATGGGGATAAAATGATGGAATTGTACCCAGAACTCTTTACTTGAGGGTAACAAATTTCGGGACGAAATTTCTGTTAAGGTTGGTAGGATGTAACGCCCCGTTTTTTTTTTTTGGAACCCTAATATTCGAACCCTAAAGTACTTGCATTTAATGCTTTTATCCGTGAATTAATTGTTGCTGGACTAGAGATTTGTGAAATAAATGACTGCGCGAATTTAATTAATTCCTGTCCGTGAGGAATATTTATTGGACTCAATTCCGTGTTGGATCTGATAAATTAAATAAATATTATAAAAATCCAGCCTGTGATAAATAAATTGCGGACTGCACAATTTAAAATAAAATATAAAGGACCGTGAATTAAACTAATTTAATTAATTTTTCCCAGTTGATTTGATCATCAATCAGCTGTAATTTTATTTAATTAAAGATTCTGTAAAGATATTCCCCCTCCGTGAGAAGATATTCCTCCTCCGTGATCTGCAAATAAATACCAAATAAATTCAAATTAATTCAAAGAAGAAAAAAAGGGGAATTTCGAATTCTTCCTCCCCTCAACACATGTCAAAACCGTTCTCCCCTCTCTTCCCACTCCCTTAAATCTCTCCCACATCCAAACCACTCATCCCTCTAATTTAATCAACAAATCAATTCATTCTGCCTATTCTACACGTCCTCTGCAGCAAGAAAACCAAGCCTTCTTCTTCACAACTTCAATTCAAGGTAAACTCTGCAGAATTTTTCGCTCTATTCTACATGCTCTGAAATTAACTCATTCACTCTTCTCTACAGACAACCAGAACTAAAATCGGGAAAAGATTCATCATCTACTCTTTCAAAATCTGTCTGCAAATCGAAGGTATATCCCTCTCCCATCCAAATTTCCAATGTCATACTACTGCATCCATATATATTTAACCCTACGGTTGCCACAATCTGCGATATATCTAGTAATCGAATGAATCGAAGCAAACTAAACTAAAGAAACAAATTTTAATTCACGAAATCAAATAAAGAACTTACCTTCGGGGAGGAAATCGGGGCGGAATCGGGGGCTGACCGGAGGCGGCACCTCCCGGCAGCGACGGCGGGTACGCGACAGTAGCGGCTCCTCCCGGCGATTGCTGCACGACCACCGACGGCGGCATCCCCTGGCTGGATCGAACGACGACTGCAGCGACGGTGACTGCGCAGCAGCGGCAGCGACGGAGCAGCGGCGATGCGATTCCGACAGCAGCGGCGACAGGCGAAGAGGGGTGAACCGGAGAGGCGACGACGGATGGTGAATTTGTCTGCAATTTGGGCGAGAGAGAAGAGAAGAGAAGAAGAGGGAGAGAGAGAGTGACAGACGTGGGGTGGGGAGTAGTTTTTCAAATCTTTGGGCTTTTGTTCTTTTAATAGAATTTGGGCCTTATAATTTTGGGGGATTTAATTTAAGTTTGGGCTTGTGTCTTTTTAAGGAAAGAAATTGGGCCTCAACAATTAAAATTGGATGTTTTGGGCTCTCATTTAATTTGTTGGGGCTTCTTAATTAAATTGGAGATATAAGGTGGGGAAATAATTAAACTTGAGGTTTTTAAATAAATCTTTGGGCCGATAATTAATAGTGGCGAATTATTTAATTAATTTCGACATATTTCAACGAATGAATAATTATATCCTAAGTCCGAAATAAATATAGTTCGAGGGGAAAATGCTTACGATAATTTAATTACACACTTTTATAATTTTGGGGGATTTTATTTCGATATCGTTGAGGAAAAATACGAGGAGCCAACGGAGGAATTAGGGGCGTAAGCGGCCCCCGAATAATCGAAAACCGAGATAAAACGAGTTAAATAACTTCGCCTAGGATGCATGCTTCTTATTTATTTAATTTGAAAGTGTGTTGATTTATGTGTTTTTTAAATTGTAAAGGTGATATCTCGCAAGGGAATCGTGAACGCAAAGGAAAGAAAATAGTTTTGGATTAAGCAATCGAGGTGGGCTTTCTTTTAAATAAGGACAACGTCCTAAATATTTTTATCGATGGAAATGAAACTGTATTTATCATGCCGTGATTTGATTTTTTTTAGCGTGCCTATCTGATGTGGCTATGCGCCATTGTTATATAAATCGAATTCGGGTCCTCGTAGGGCCGCAAACCCTACCTGGACTAGTGTACACCTATGGTAGATCGTGTGCTAGCGTACGGGCTGGCCGGTCTAGTGGCTTGGTTTGTGGCCACATTTCAAGTCATGTATTGGCAGATATGGCTAACGTCTATGGGAAAATGACTGATCAGTCGACTTTTACAATGGGAAAAGATTTTGAGTGCCTCGGGCCTTTCTAAAGCTATAACCCCGATGGTTACTTATGTATGTCATGATAAATAATATTTTATTGAAAATGTTTTCAGCAAGAGCCCACTGAGTATATTTTATAGTACTCAGCCCTGCATGTGTTTTCCCTATGTGTAGGTTGAGCGGTGACGAGGATAAGGTAGTGTTGAGCAAGTTAATTGGTGAATGAATTGTGTATCTTTGAATTATGGGTGTCGTTGTGTCTTCACACATGACGTCGCTCTTTCTCTTGAACGCTTCCGCTGAGACATTATTTCTACTCATCATTCTTTTAGCTTTGAACCTAATTATTTGGATAATGTCAACCTCTTGGCCCCTTTTTATTAAATATTAATTATTGGTCAAACTCTTTATTGAAACCCTAGTTTCCTTCGTCTGTCTATTAAGTTCTTTTAATCACGATCGTCCGTATTTATTAACCCTAAAGGGCGGTCGTGACACATGATAACGTGGCAGGAGGAATTTTTTAGAGCACTTCGGGAGGAACGTAGCTATTGCTAATGCTCTTAAGCAATATAAGTATATAATATGGTTGTACCTAAGTTATTAAGTGATAATGTGAGCAATAGTTAAAATATAAAGCATTATGTGGCCCACAATGTTCAATTGCTTCATAATCTACTAGTATTTAATCAAATGTCGCACATGGGTTCTTGATGTATTTGATAACAAGTTCCATTGTCATGAGCAGGTCCAATTAATTTTGTAGTTGAAGTAGATATAAATAATAAATTTATTTTTTTTATTGGTAAATAAATACCCCATCCATCTCATAGAAATAGACCATTTGGGATCCGCACGGATTTTAATATGTTATTAGTAAAGTAAGAGAGAACGAGAAAAAATAGTTTTAATTGTGTGTCTCATAAATGATAGAGGAAAAAGAAGGAGAAAAAAGTTTCCATAAATGAATATAGACTATTTCTATAAGACAGACGAAAAAAGAAATATGGTCTATTTCTATGGAACTGGATAGTATAAATTTTAAAAACCACACTACGGTGGACTCAAATTAATGATCTTCAATTCAGGCATCAATAAAATATCCATAATATAGAGTCAAAAGTGTTCCAACAAGAAAATGAAGAATTTGGGCTAGAATGCTGGACAAAGGGTAGTCCAGCCCAAATAAACATATTACAAGCTAAGTAGTGTATGGAAAATAAAAAAAAAATCATGGGTCAGGTGTAAGAAGACCACATAAAATGGAATTCAGAGTCTGAAACACCCTAACCCGAAGGTACGTAAGATCATCATCAACAAACCTCGAACCAAAGAGTCTCCTACAACACATCATCACAATATTCCGCACAAGCTTAATCCCGAAGAAGCCAAGCGACACAGCGAGGACCACATTAACGATTCCGGTAAGCGATCGCGTCTGCGTATTCGGCGCACTGACCAGCACCGAACCGCCGTAGCTGACCGCAATAGCCGCCATCGACACCCACATCACGTATGTGGTGAAAACAAAGAGAGCGCCCAGCCCAATCGGGAATGGAACTGCGACCAAGAAGATTGTGATGAGAGACGAGACAAAAGCTGTGGTGTTTGCTCGTACCAAGTGTTTGTATATCTTGGGATGAGTGGTTGCAATCACGGCTTCCCCGGCTCTGTGTGATGACGTGTCTTCCTGCCACACCCCGCCCGGGGGGCTCACGGCCGCCTGGAAGGCCATGGTTGCGATCAGGGTCATCACCACCATTGTCTGCTCTCTCTTCTTTGATAAGTATTCGAGTAATTTTGGATTTGTTTTATGCCATGACATTGCTTTTGGTGGTGAAATTATTGATATGATTCCTTCACTGTCGTCATGCCTCTCTTTCAAGATTCCCACTGCTGTTCTGCCCATTGAATTCTTTGATTCCTTCTCTACTTTATTGCTCTCCACCAAGTATTTTACCATCTGTGATATTAGAAATGGGCCACTCACCCCTTAAAAGGCCTCATAAGGGGGAAGGTTATCCACACTTTATATAGATGAGCTAGGATCGTTACCAAGTCGATGTGGGACAAGAATTGAGAATTTTTAACACGCCCCCTCACGTGTGGGCCGGAATGACACATCGGACTTCCATCACGTGGGTAGGCAAGAGAAGAGATAAAGAGATAAACTCCATCATCGACTTGGGCCCGCTCTGATACCATATTAGAAATGGGCCACTCACCCCTTAAAAGGCCTCATAAGGGGGAAGGTTATCCACACTTTATATAGATGAGCTAGGATCGTTACCAAGTCGATGTGGGACAAGAATTGAGAATTTTTAACATGTGAAATTGTAAGAAAAGAAAATATGGTCGATTATTGGTCGTAAAAATCATGAAATTTGGACATATATATTACTGAAGAAGAGGAAGAAATTCGATGGACATGAATAACATAGCGTAATCGTTGTTTTTCCCTACCGTTAATCCAATCAAAGTTCGTAATTTTTATGATCAAGTTTTAAGTCCATGGAATAATCCGAAATTTGGCCACAAGTCCTCATATTTGCAACCAATAGCCGAAAAATGTACTCCATCTGGCCTTTAAATTTTATCACATTTTGACCGGGCATGGGTTTTAAGAAATGAAAAAGTTAGTGTTACGTGAATCCTACTTTTATATATTAGTATTATAATAAAACATGAATGAAAATGATTAGTGGACCAAAATTAGTAAAATAAAGTGGGACAATTAATAAAGAACATACCAAAATGAAAAACTAAGACACATGGACGAAGGGAGTAACATGTATAAATTGGTGGATCAACCAAAGTAATAAAATTGACAGTTGTGAAAGTAAAGTAACAATGTTAGATGAATAAAAAGTTGTGACTTGCGACTCACCTCAACTTGTTTGGTCCTAGCAGCCCAATGCAAGAGGGTCTCTCCATCATCATCTTTGGCACACACAAGGTCACCCAACTTGTCCACCAAAAACTTCAATGCCCTAATGTCACGACCGCCCTTTTAGGGTTAATAAATATGGGCGATCGTGATTAAGAGAATTTAATAATCAGGCGAAGAGAACTAGGGTTTCAATAATGAGTTGGGCCAAAATTTAATATTCAAAGAAAACGAACAAGAATTTGACATAAACTAGTAAAATCCCAAGCATTTAATATCCAAACAACTTAAGTTGCAGGCCCAGTAACTGATAAGTAAAGGAAATGTCACAGCGGAAACGACCAAGAGAAAGAGTGACGTCATGTGTGAAGACACGACGACACTCATAGTTCAAAGATAAAAATTTATTCTCCAATTACTTGCTCAACACCACCATATTCTCGTCGCCGCTCAACCTGCATATAAGGAAAACACATGCAGGGCTGAGTACTATAAATATACTCAGTGGGCTCTTGCCGAAAACATTTTCAATAAAAAATATGATTTATCATGCCATATATAAGTAACCATCGGGGTTTAACTTTAGAAAGGCCCGAGGCACTCAAAATCATTTCCCATTGTAAAAGTCGACTGATCAGTCATTTTCCCATAGACGTTAGCCATATCTGCACATACGTGACTTGGAATGTGGCCACAAACCAAGCCACTAGACCGGCCAGCCCGTACGCTAGCACACGATCTACCATAGGTGTACACTAATCCAAGTAGGGTTTGCGGCCCTACGAGGACCCGAATTCGATTTAAATAATAGTGGCATAAGCCACATCAGATAGGCACGTTAAAAATCAAATCACGGCATGATAAACGCAGTTTCACTCCCATCGATAAAATATTTAGGACATCGTCCTTATTTAAAAGAAAGCCCACCTCGACTGCTAAACTTTCAAGTACTTTCTTCCCCTTGGTATCACGTTTCACTTGCGATGATTCACCTTCAATTTGCAGATTTGCAACTGAACGACACAGGGACCCCCTCGCTTTAGCTCTCGGTTTCTTGAATCTGTTCCGACTGGAATAGGAAGAAACGCAGCCTTGTTCTTGTGAATTCTTGCAGAAGTGGAACTTGATTTGGGAAGGAATTGTGGAAGCGGCGAGGGTAGAAAGACTATGATTTATAAGAGAATTTGTGGTAATTGATTCTCAATTAATTGGAATTAAAGGCTGATTGGTGGTTTAATTTTGGAAAATGATTTGATGGGAGGAGAGGAAGACGCCTGAAAGGGGAAACGATTTTTAATGTGGGTTGAGGGAGGTTTTCGAATTCTTCCCTTTTTTTTTGAATTAAATTGAATTTGTTTACTATTTTATTGCATATCACGGGGGAGGAATACTTCATCACGGAGGAGGAAAATCTCTAAGAATCTTTAATTAAATTGAATTATCGAATTGGTGACCAAGTCAACAGGAAGAAGATTTAAATTGATTTGTATAATTCATTGTATTTTAATTAAATTATGCCGCCCACAATTTAATTATCATAGACTAAATTTTTATATTATTTATTCAATTTATCGGATCCAATACGGAATCGAGTCCAATAAACATTCCTCACGGAAAGTAATTATTTACATTCGCATTGTGATGTACTTCACAATTTCTCGCTCTAATAACAAATTTTCATTTATTCAAAAACAATTAGTTTCACCCCACATCAATTATTCAAAAACAACCATGTCACATATTCAACAAAGCTGACCTAGTCAAAAATTCCAACTCAAAATTTGGTCACGAAAAGTATCCAACAATAATTCCACTCGACAATTAATCCACTGACTTCGCAACATTAAAAGCATTAAATGCAAGTACTTTAGGGTTCGAAAATTAGAGTTCAAAAAGTGGGGCGTTACATCCTACCAACCTTAACAGAAATTTCGTCCCGAAATTTGTTACCCTCAAGTAAAGAGTTTTGGGTACAGTTCCATCATCCTGTCCTCATTCTCCCACATGGCTTCTTCATGCACATGATTTTCCCAAAGTACTTTCACACAAGCAACATGTTTAATTCTCACATTCTGGATCTTTCGGTCCCAAAATCATTTGGGGTCTCTCTTCGTAGCTCAAGTCTGGGTTCAAAGCGACTTCTTTTTAGTGAATCACGTGCTTTGGGTCGAACACGTATTTCCGCACCTGCGACACATGAAAGACGTTGTGCACATTTCCAAGGCTTGGGGGTAGCGCCAAACGGTATGCAACAAGACCCACTCCTTCAAGGGTTTCATAAGGCCCAATAAATCGCGGTTATAAATTTTCCCTTAACACCAAAACGCGTTATCCCTTTCGACGGGGATGCTTTGAGGAAAACTTTGTCGCCAGCTTGAAATTGTAAGTCGGTTCGCCGGGCATCCGCATATGACTTATGTCTGTCTTGAGCTTCTTTTATCCTTTCACGAATTTGTCGAACAATTCCAACCATCTCTTCAACTGCATCGGGTCCAAGTACTCTTCTCTCGCTAACTTCGTCCCAGTAGAGCGGGGATCTACACTTTCTCCCATACAAGGCTTCATACGGCGCCATGTTTATTGTTGCCTGGAAACTGTTGTTGTAGGCGAGCTCAATCAGTGGTAGTGCGGACTCCCAACTTCCTCCTCGGTCGAGCACCACAGCTCTCTACATGTCCTCGAGAGTTTGGATCGTTCTTTTGGATTGCTCATCTGTCTGCGGGTGAAACGTTGTGCTAAAATTCAATCGGGTTTCTAGCTCACGTTCTAGGCTGATCCAAAATCTTGAAGTGAACTTCGGGTGACGGTCAGACGTGATCGTCACTGGGACTCCATGCAGTCGCACTATTTTCCTTATATAAATTTGAGCTAGCTTGTTTGATCCATATGTTATGGGAATCGGTATGAAATGTGCACTCTTTGTGAGTCAGTCTATAATTACTCAAATGGCGGTGTTCCCTTTAAGAGTCCTTGGCAATCCCGTTACGAAATCCATGGCGATGTGCTCCCATTTCTACTCGGGAATCTCTAGCGGTTGTAGCTTTCCACACGGCCGTTGATGTAGAGCCTTCACCTGTTGGCAGGCTAAGCAGCGCTCCACAAATACCGCTATATCTCTCTTCATACCATTCCACCAAAAGGACTTCTTCAAGTCTTAATACATCTTCGTACTCCCCGGGTGAGCGGTGTAAGGAGTCTCATGTGCTTCACTCATGGTATCGTTTTTGAGTTCTTCGTCACTCGATATGCAAAGTCTCCCTTCGAAGGTGAGGGCATTGTCGGATTCTTCACGGAAATTCCCAGATTTGACAGTTCTTACTTTGACTCGAATTTCTTCCAATTTCACATCCATTCGTTTGGCTTCAACAATTCTTATTCTTAGATCAGGTGCAATTCGGCCTTCCACCGTTTCAGGTGCCCTTACCACTTCCAAACGCATCTTGCTAAATTCGCGTATCAAGTTTTTCTTCTTTGGTGAGAAAAGTGGCCAGTTGGGAATGGCCCTTCCGGCTCAAGGCATCTGCCTCTACATTTGCCTTGCCGGGGTGGTAATTGATGCCACAATCGTAGTCCTTCACCAATTCGAGCCATCTTCGTTGTCACATGTTTAAATCCTTTTGCTCGAAACGTATTTCAGGCTTTTGTGGTCTGTAAAGATTTCACATCGTACCCTGTAGAGATGATGCCTCCAAATCTTTAGGGCATGTACAACTGCTGCTAGCTCCAAGTCGTGGGTTGGATAGTTCAACTCGTGTGGCCTCAATTGTCGTGATGCGTAGGCAATCACTTTGTCGTTTTGCATCAAAACATATCCAAGTCCCACTTTTGAAGCGTCAGTATAGACCACGTAGCTCATTCCAGGCTCTGGTACGGCTAGAATCGGTGCACTAGTTAGCTTTTCCTTCAAGAGTTGAAAGCTTGCCTCACACTCCGAGGTCCAATTGACTTTTACCCCCTTCTTGAGTTGTTGGGTTATGGGTCTCGCTATCTTGGAGAATTCCTCTACAAACCTTCGGTAGTATCCTGCCAAGCCTAGGAAACTCCGAATCTCGTTTGGTGTTGAAAGTGCTTTCCATTGTTGTACCGCCTCAACCTTGGCGGGATCCACTCGAATTCCTTCTGCCGACACAATGTGACCAAGGAAGTTTACTTCCTTAAGCCAAAACTCACACTTGCTGAATTTGGAGTGCAGTTTTTTTTTTTTCACTCTTCAAGGTCTCCAAAGTGATTCACATGTGCTCCTCGTGTCCCTTCTCATTGTTCGAGTAGACGAGTACAACATCTATGAAGACCAAAACGAATTTATCCAAGTATGGTTGAATTACTCAATTCATCACATCCTTGAATACTGCAGGTGCATTCGTTAATCCAAACGGCATTACCACAAACTCATAGTGACCATATCTTGTGCGAAAAGCGGTCTTCGGTATGTCCTCTCTTCGGTCTCTCAATTGATGGTATCCGGACCTTAAGTCCATCTTTGAGAACACACCGTCTCCTCGGAGTTGATCGAATAGGTCATCTATCCTTGGCAGTGGCTATTTGTTCTTCAGGGTCATTTTGTTCAACTCTCTATAGTCGATACACATTCTCATCGACCCATCCTTCTTCTTCACAAAAAGCACCGACACGCCCCACGGTGAAACACTGTGCCTAATGAAACCCAGGTCCATAAGCTCTTGAAGTTGTATCTTGAGTTCCTCTAACTCTTTAGGCGCCATTCGGTATGGTGCCTTGGACACAGGTGTCGACCCTGGCTCTAGGTCGATCTTGAACTCCAATTGTCGATCTGGCGGTGGCCAGGCAAAGCTTCAGGAAAAACGTCTGGAAATTCTCGTACCACAGCAACATCCTCCACTTTCCTTTCCTCCTCATCTCCTTGTAGATAGACAAGATAGGCAGGACGCCATTTTCTCAACATCGTAGTGGCTTGGAGTGCGGAGATTTTAGACGTTCAGCGAGATTCCATGGTACACCATTGGTTCCTTCCACGGGCTTGTAAAGATATATGCTTCTCCTTACAACGAATAGTAGCATAATACAAGGGTAACCAATCCATTCCCAAATTATATCAATATCTCCCCTTAACTGCTAACGGGGTCCTTGATTGTTCTACCTTAACTCCGTCCCCACATTCTTGCTTGGACACTCTCTAGAAAAGTGATTATATCAACCACGGTTTAAAAAAAACGTGATAGTATTATGAATTCTACACTTCCCAAAATAATAGTACGAGCAAACGATGCATTGAGGGGGTTTGGGTCAGAAATCACCCCTCTGACTCGGTGCAACATGTACGCCCCTATACTTTGGTTGGTTTTGGGTTGGCTGGTATCCCTTCTTTTCATAGGGAGCCTTAGTCTCGTCCCACTTTCTCTTCTCTTGAGAATAATGTGGTGGAGGCAGTGCCAGTGTAGTGTTTCACATCGCCCTCTCCTTGGCATAGCTTCCTCCACGTCTAGTACGCGAGTTAATGATCCAGTGTATGTAATTCTCCCAAGTTTTGCCAATGCTATCCTTATCTCATGCCTTAAGCCCGAACGGAACTTCTCAACCATCTTCTTATTGGTATCCCTTGTTCGGGTGCATACCGGGCCATGTCGCAAGTGTGCGGCCATATTCTGTCACTGACATGCACCCTTTTTTTTTTGAGATTGTAAAACTCATCCATCTTCGCCTTTCGTTAACTCTTTGGGATATACCTGTTGTATATCTCCGCCTTAATGTCCTCCCATGTCATTGTATCCACTTGCTCAGTGGTCATGGTCCTTTGCTTGTCCCACCAACAGTCGGCCTAATCCGTGAGTTGGTAGGTTACACAAACCAAACGCTTCCTCAGTGCACTTGAAGAATTCGAAGATGCTCCCCAATGCGCGATTCTAAGTCTCGGCCTTTGCCGGCTCTCCTATCCCATCGAAGATAGGAGGATTTTGCTTTAGCAAAAACTATTCAATATGTCATTCTGGCTTAGGTGGAGTAGGTGATGGTGGTGGTGCTTGCACGCGTTTCTCCTTTCGATTGTTTCCCATTTTAATTGATTCAATTTCGCCACTTGCTGGACGATTTTCTCTGGTCGACGACCTTTGTTTGTATATCTTAATCTATCAGGGTGCCCGTATTTTCATTCCAATACTATCGTACAGTGATGATCTTATGCGATGATCTTAAATACTCCGACTCACAACTTTCTGTTGTTATCCGTATATCCCTTGATCAAACCACTTACATAAATTCTGAGCCGCAAAACGTGATCATTTGGTGTACACGGCTTCTCTCAGCTTTCTATTTCTCAAGACCTAATATCTAGGTATGGCATAACGTTCGATTCTTCGGCCGCTTGCTACAACTAAACATCGATGCAAAAATATTTGACTCCTCGTGTTGTTGGTGTATCATTTTTTTTGTATGTGTCTCTTGAAACTTATTCCTCATATGTGTTTGCAGAGATCAAGCCATTGTCTTTCTTGAGAGTCTTGTATCAAGAATTTAGAAATCTATTTAACAGTCTTACTTGAATCAGAACGGGTTTCAACATGAGGAGCACTATTGAAAATGCCCTTAAGAATGGCTCCGAAAATGACTGAAGAGGAACAAGAATGAGTCTCTACTTTCATTAAAAGGAAACAGTGATGCATCACTTGCAAATTGCGGGTCAATCAAAAGTTTTAAATGCACGAAAAGAATACCATTGTCAAGAAGCTTCATAGAAAGAAATTTCTGAGAATCCAAGTAAGTACTGTCAATTAAATTCATCCATTCTAGCTACAAAGGTGGCACTCCGTCGTTTCCCCAAGATAATGGAAGCATTCTCGAAAACTCTAGATTCTAAGTCAAGATTCTTGGTGTCGTTGCAGCAATTAACTGTCCTTGAAGATCACATCTTCATATTGTTTTTGGCACTCCATAGCGGTCATTTTCATTAAAACATGGTAATAACCCTTATGGCCTTAACGTGTCATAAGTGTTGTCATATTTGTAACGCGTCGTCGCATTAACATGTTATGCACGATTGCATTCACTTTATTTGATTGCAGGCACAATTTCTCGTCGTTGTAAGGATACATCACCTAACATTTCTTCTCTTCTTGATCTCGTTAGAAACTTCCTTTCGTTTTGTTCTTCTCATCCATGGAAAACAATAGACAATTATAACAATGCGTCTAGTTCGAGGTATATGTTTCCGTTTGTTCCATCACTCAGTAAAGTGATATTGCAGCTATCAATTTACAACTATGTTTGAGCACGTTCAGCCTAGCATACTTTTTAGCCACTCTATGTTTTTCAGACATAGTTCATAGTCTCATACTTCAACATATATTCGGTCGTTGCTTAATTCAAGCTTTATATGGATTCTACGTTTGCAACAAAGTTCAAAATTCCACATTTCACTTTCATAATGATTCTATACGATACCTCGTACTTCATCAATCATGTTTATCCGTATAAACCATTTGGCATTCCATATCATTTCATCCAACGTATATTAATTTTTAAAAAAAGTAACTCAGTCAATCCATCATCCATGGAATCACATTTCATAATTCATACAGTTCATGGGCATTTGTATCACAATCACAAAATTGCAACTATGCACTCATCATGCTTTGCATTCACAGTTTCGTAATCATGGAATTTCGACCACATAGGCATGAAAAAAAAAATTTGCCGCTCAAGTAATCAACATGTATGTCCTTCAAGTTTAATTCGCAGTCCAAACATGTAATAACAAGTTCCCAAGCATGCAATTCATATTCACACTTCAATATCCATCGCATTCAACACCTTCAATCACATACTCCCATAGTGTCTCACGTCTCCTATGATCACAACATTTTCCAAAATCCGTAGCATTTACTTTAAATTTCCAATAGGCCCAAAATTGCCATTTTCACAAGGAACCATTTTTTTCCATCGAATTTCAAAAATTTCAATAATTCATTTTAAAATTCGCTAAAATATCCTCACCTCTTCTTTTGTGGTTGGGCGTGACGAGTTGTGGTGTTGAGCCTTCGACGTTTAATACTTTAGTCTATCGATACAAGGGTAGACTACAACTCAAAAGACTCTTGGGTCCAGAGCGGAAAGAAACTGAGGCTCTGATACCAAACTGTCACGACCGCCCTTTTAGGGTTAATAAATATGGGCGATCGTGATTAAGAGAATTTAATAATCAGGCGAAGAGAACTAGGGTTTCAATAATGAGTTGGGCCAAAATTTAATATTCAAAGAAAACGAACAAGAATTTGACATAAACTAGTAAAATCCCAAGCATTTAATATCCAAACAACTTAAGTTGCAGGCCCAGTAACTGATAAGTAAAGGAAATGTCACAGCGGAAACGACCAAGAGAAAGAGTGACGTCATGTGTGAAGACACGACGACACTCATAGTTCAAAGATAAAAATTTATTCTCCAATTACTTGCTCAACACCACCATATTCTCGTCGCCGCTCAACCTGCATATAAGGAAAACACATGCAGGGCTGAGTACTATAAATATACTCAGTGGGCTCTTGCCGAAAACATTTTCAATAAAAAATATGATTTATCATGCCATATATAAGTAACCATCGGGGTTTAACTTTAGAAAGGCCCGAGGCACTCAAAATCATTTCCCATTGTAAAAGTCGACTGATCAGTCATTTTCCCATAGACGTTAGCCATATCTGCACATACGTGACTTGGAATGTGGCCACAAACCAAGCCACTAGACCGGCCAGCCCGTACGCTAGCACACGATCTACCATAGGTGTACACTAATCCAAGTAGGGTTTGCGGCCCTACGAGGACCCGAATTCGATTTAAATAATAGTGGCATAAGCCACATCAGATAGGCACGTTAAAAATCAAATCACGGCATGATAAACGCAGTTTCACTCCCATCGATAAAATATTTAGGACATCGTCCTTATTTAAAAGAAAGCCCACCTCGACTGCTAAACTTTCAAGTACTTTCTTCCCCTTGGTATCACGTTTCACTTGCGATGATTCACCTTCAATTTGCAGATTTGCAACTGAACGACACAGGGACCCCCTCGCTTTAGCTCTCGGTTTCTTGAATCTGTTCCGACTGGAATAGGAAGAAACGCAGCCTTGTTCTTGTGAATTCTTGCAGAAGTGGAACTTGATTTGGGAAGGAATTGTGGAAGCGGCGAGGGTAGAAAGACTATGATTTATAAGAGAATTTGTGGTAATTGATTCTCAATTAATTGGAATTAAAGGCTGATTGGTGGTTTAATTTTGGAAAATGATTTGATGGGAGGAGAGGAAGACGCCTGAAAGGGGAAACGATTTTTAATGTGGGTTGAGGGAGGTTTTCGAATTCTTCCCTTTTTTTTTGAATTAAATTGAATTTGTTTACTATTTTATTGCATATCACGGGGGAGGAATACTTCATCACGGAGGAGGAAAATCTCTAAGAATCTTTAATTAAATTGAATTATCGAATTGGTGACCAAGTCAACAGGAAGAAGATTTAAATTGATTTGTATAATTCATTGTATTTTAATTAAATTATGCCGCCCACAATTTAATTATCATAGACTAAATTTTTATATTATTTATTCAATTTATCGGATCCAATACGGAATCGAGTCCAATAAACATTCCTCACGGAAAGTAATTATTTACATTCGCATTGTGATGTACTTCACAATTTCTCGCTCTAATAACAAATTTTCATTTATTCAAAAACAATTAGTTTCACCCCACATCAATTATTCAAAAACAACCATGTCACATATTCAACAAAGCTGACCTAGTCAAAAATTCCAACTCAAAATTTGGTCACGAAAAGTATCCAACAATAATTCCACTCGACAATTAATCCACTGACTTCGCAACATTAAAAGCATTAAATGCAAGTACTTTAGGGTTCGAAAATTAGAGTTCAAAAAGTGGGGCGTTACACCTAAGCTGACGATGTTTCACGCACAAATGCAGCACCGTTTGACCGCGGTGCACTCTTTCCATAACCGGCGAAGGATCCTCTTCAAGCAGCTTTTCCAATATCTCAACATGCCCTTTCATGGCTGCAACGTGAACCGGGTTCAGGCCTTGCCCGTCTCGCCACCAGCACATCTCTGGGGCTACTGATAACAATCTTCTCGCGATTTCAAGATTCCCTTCTTCCACTGCAATGTGGAGAGGAGAAGATTTTTGGGAGTCGGAAAACCGGGCTAGCCCCGGACTGATCTTGAGCACCTCTTCGACGATTGCCACTTGGCCCCGTAGCGTTGCTACGTGTAGAAGATTTCTCAAACATGGATACGAAACTCTTTCAACAAGATATGGATCTTGATGAAGCAGTTGTTTGAATTTTGTTACGTCTTCTTCGGATGCAGCATCATAAACTGCTTCACCAATCATTCTTTCAAACTACTCTACTATATTGTTGATTAACACATTGATACATATAATGAATGTACTTCGAGTACATATATATGATCCATATTATCATTATTTACATATAAGATCGATGTCTTCTTCTGCAGTGTTCATTATATGCTTTACTTTTGCATGTGGAAAGTAAAGCTTGTGGTTTACATATGTTGGCTTAATTAGGTTTACTTTTGCGCCTTTATTTGTATCCTACTCTATATGCTTTTCTTTTCTTTTTTTCTACTTCTAACATATGCTTCATTCGTGTACATTACGCCCACTAAAATAGAAAAAATACTCTATTCGTCCCTGTAAATTTATCACTTATTTCCATTTTCGTTCGTCTCTAAAAATTTGTCACATTTCACTTTTACTATTTTTGGTAGTGAACCCAACATTCCACTAACTCATTCTTACTCACATTTTATTATAAAACTAATACTCACATCACACTAACTTTTTTAACTCATTTTCTATTACATTTCTTAAAATCGTGCCGGGTTAAATGGTGACAAATTATTAAGGACAGAGGGAGTACTTTAAAACTATGCTAAATTATTTTTAGGCTCCATTTGGTATACAAATTCGGACCATGGAATTGGAAGCCTCAATTACAAATTCGTTGTTTAATATCATAAAAATACTTATTTAGAATTGAATTATAAAATTTTCCAATTCTATAATTTCAATTCCGTAACAACAAAACAAAGAATTTGAGATAAACATTCACAGTTCCAGGCGGCGGAGGTAATTGTACCCCAAAACTTAAATAAATTATTTATATGTACTCGTTAAATAATTTCCAAGCCTGGTCCAGCGGTAATCAGATCTCCTCACCACTATCTGTTCTTTTCCGTATTACTACTTTTTTATTTATTCAAATCTTGTTTATCCTGTTTAAATATTCTAATATGGATCTTAAGCATTTTTCTATACTTTCCTCATTTTAGCTGTTTCAAAATAATTTAATGCATTTGAAACCAACCAAATCCACACATTTATTTTTTCTTTCTGTTTTTCAAATCAGTAAAAGAATTTTTATATCTTCATTATTTTGGCTTTTTAAAAATATTTTAATTCCATATCGTTTCGGCATAATATATACTACTTAGTATTTTAGTGCATTCTCTTCTTTATGATGTTTTTAATAATACAAATAAAATCATATATTTTAATTGAGAAAACAAATTAAAAAAAATAAAAGAATTGGTTAAATTTTGAGACTTCGAATTGCTATAATTATTTATCGTACCCTAGACGAAAAATCCTAGATCTACCACTAGTTCCACGGGTCACATTGAAAACACGCGGATCCTTTCTTGGGTCATAACAATAAATGGATCCCACGGATTCAGTCACGCATGAATAAGCAGGTTCAATGCTATCTGTTAGTGGCGAATCTAGGGGGCAAAGAGGGGGTGACCGCCCCTCCAAGGCGATCCGCTGCCACAGACCCGGACGTGATTTTTCCATTATCGCCCTCTCTGATAGCTTCTAACGTCGCCCCTCACCCCTCCGTTAGCTTCCGATAAATTTTATTTCACCCCTTCCGTTTTAGAATTCTGGATCCGCCGCTGCTATCTGTAATTTGGCTTACTGTTTATCTGCATTCTCATTGAAAAGATGACTAAATCAGTTTGCTAAGGTATTATAATGGAAGCAATTATTATGTTTCAGTTAATTTTAATAACAGCCATCTTTTGATAATTTATATTATCTTAACTCTAAAATTATAACTAGTTGTAGTCATCTTTTAACAATTTTTTTCAGTACAAAAAAACAATTTCTATTTCTTTGTAGGAGTATATCTGTTGGGAACACATATATTGGATTAGATTACTTGAAATTTTTTGACTTGGTGTATTAAGTAAATGAATGCATGCTATATTCGTAATATTTTTAAGAGTAAACGCCAAAACTGGTCATGAATATATGTCTATTTTACGATTTTGGTCATATGCTTTATCTTTTGAGTTTTTGCATCCTGAACATTTCAACTCGGATCACAATTGGTCATACACCAACAATTCCATCAATTTTTAAACGGTTTTAACCCGATTTTGATGGTTTTAACAATCCCATTCGGGTTGAAACCGTTTAAAAATCGGTCAAAATCGGGTTGAAACCGTTTAAAAATCGGTCAAAATCGGGTTAAAACCGTTTAAAAATTGACGGAATTGTTAGTGTAGGACCAATTGTGATCTGAGTTGAAATGTTCAGGATGCAAAAATTCAAAAGATAAAGTATATGACCAAAATCATAAAATGGGCATATATTCAGGACCAGTTTTGACATTTACTCTATTTTTAAAATATATGCAAAATGTCATCATGTATTGAAAAATCAAACTTGGCTTAAAAAGTGTATAAAAAAGTGTCAGATGATAAGATATTTGGTTAAAACCACCTAAGAGCATCAGCAATGGCGCCCGTCTCGGCAGAATTCCGACCGGCGTCAGCAATGGCGCCCGTCCCGGCGGAATTCCGACCGGCGTGCAGAAATTTCGCGGCGGACGTCCGCCATTGTGCATGGTATGCACGGATACGGAATTCCGCCGAGGACACCGCAGTTCCGCCGCGTTATGCGGAATTCCATCGCGACGGGCGTGCGGACGTCTGCCATTGCGTTGACTCTCACAGACGTCCGCGCGGAATTCCCGTTTATTGCATTAAATTTTTTTTTAATTGTGGGAAGTCCTTCGGGAAGTCCTTGGGGATGTCCGCCACTGTGCAGTGGGAAGTCCTTATGACGTGGCAGTGCAGTGGGAAGTCCGTATGACGTGGCAGAAGGTGTTTTTGGGAATTACGCGGGGAATTCCCCGCCACTGCTGATGCTCTAACTAGCTAAGGAGACAACAAATTTAATGGGCAGGACATAATTAGATATCTTGAAAGAAAATCCTAAAGATCCAATGAAAAGAATCTTGAGAAGTTCATCAGATCACTCAACATTGTTAGGAATCCTCCCCAAGATGACTGACATCACAACGGTGGTGGTGTCCTGATCATCGCCACTATAGCCTTCCAGGCGGCGATCAGCCCCTCGGGCCGAGGGTGGCAACTGGCAAGACAACACGTTATTGCTTAGATCCATGATACTCTCCAATTTTACATTGTTAAAAGATTTCAGACTTGTGCTTTAAAAGATAAAATACTAAACTTTTATGGAAAAATCATCAACAATAGATAAAAAATACATTACCCGGGGTAGTCACAGAGGCAGGTCCCATACATCCATATGTAAGTACTCTAAAATAGAGTGACTGATACTTTCGATCACTGGGGTATGAAAAGAGACCCTATTGTTTTCCTAGGACACAAGTCTCGCAAAGAGTGAAGTCATTTTACACATATGACTCAAATAAAATACCCCCTTCGTCCCATAATAAATGTCACACTTTCCTTTTTAGTTTGTCTCCCAAAAGATGTCATATTTCCTTTTTTGAAAAAAGTTCTCCCTCACATTAATATAAATATATTATTTTCTCTCTCCACCTAACACACAAAACAACATCTCCTAAAATCTCTTGTCATTCTCCAACTATGTCATCTATTATGGGACGGAGGGAGTATAAACTTTTCTCAAAACTCGTAACCCCTTCTATCACTCATATACCCCTTGTCGATTATGCCACAACAAGGTTTTATCCATTTTTTTCCAAATTTGCACATTTATCATAACTAGCCAAGGACTTAGCATTACACCTCTTTTCAGCCTTGAACAAACACATATCACATTTGCGGATTTCATCACCCTGACTCAATCTATCCTCTAGTCCTTCAGACTCAAGACAGGTACATGAAAGCAAGTTATAACACAAATCTAATACATATCTGGCATCTTCAAAGTTAACACACACAACTATTACTGAACTTCAAACACACATTGCCAATTCCAACAATTTGACATTTCTTGTCATTAGCCATAGAAACAAAAGTATTTTGCACAGGTTTAAAGTCACAAAATACTTCTTTGAAAGGGGATATGTGATAAGTGTGTCCAGAATCAATTAGCTAGTCATTTTTGGTAAAAGAGCAACCTGAAGCAGAATTGACAAAATAAATCATGATCAAACAAACACCTTCCGAATCACAATCTTTAGCTAGATTAGCAACAGACTCTAACTGATTATTTTAGTTCTTGCCCTTTTTAGGCTTAGTACACTCCTTTTTATAGTGATAAAGCTCACGACAATTATAGCACTCTCTGTTAGACTTTAGGTCTTTGCTTTTAGATCTGGATCTGCCCCTTATCTACGAGAAAATTCTATAAATGTGCGATTCTGGAAAAAAAATCTATCACAAATGGGCCGTTTTTTTCTATCAATGGGTGTTACACATTCTTAGAATGAGAGTTTAAATATGCATTCCGAAAATCGTCACTAACTTCATTCTGTAGAGATAGTCCATCACCCTCAAACTCAGGCCCACGAGGCACATTCAATGTCTCACCATCAGATGCATCTTGGGTTGATTCTGATTCTTCACTCAATTCAGGTGGGGTTGATGATTTTTCTGACACAGTGTCATCAGATTCAGAATCATTACTAACTTCATTCTGTGGAGATAGTCCACCATCATCAAACTCAAGCCCAACATCCCCAAAATTAGTCGACTCGTGATTAACTTCATTACGTCCAGATGGCCCAACATCATATGTTATCGTATCTTGAACTTGCTGTCGTGCCCTTCTAGATTGATAGACCACAACCGTATGTGGAGTGCATTATTGTGCTAACTTAGCTTGATAGTCAACAAATAACTCAATTAGACCTGATTGAATAGTTGTTGCAAACATATCCCTCATATACGCATCGCAAAGTCGAATGCCCACAAAGTTATATCCATTACCCACTTGAATTGCATGCTTCCATATCAAAGCAACCCTATACTCATTAACGTTGATTCCAATATAATCACAAATTATGTTAACCAACTCATTATATGGAACAAACTTATCTAACATAAGGTATGCATTTGCCATGAGTGGCTCATAAGATAAACCAATTCCACCAATTTGTACTATTCTTCCATCCCAATAAAAAAGGACACAAACATAATTCTGCAATACATACACAACTTTATCTCAATATTTGAATAATTAAAAATAACTTATATACCAAACCTTAAAAATTAAGTAACACAATCAAAATACACTACATTTGAAATTATGAACAAAATATGCAAATTACAATCTAACTAGATTTTACCAACGAAACATGTCAATTTTAACTACAAACCCTAAAATCACAATTTTCACCAGAAAATATGAATTTAATGCTGAATTTATAAGAAAGCATATAAATTACCTTTTTAGGGAAGCAATTGGACGAATTTGGAAGAATTTTGCAGGAATTGGAAGAAATGTGCGAGTGTTACTCTAAAGTACCCACCGAGAAAATGAGCTTGAGACAGGCCCTTTCGCTATGTTGCTGCTTTTAGTTCTGTTCAAGTAAAACATGTCTTCTAAGAATGCGTATAAGAATGTGTATTTAAACACGCATTTTTAGAATGCGTAACACCCATTTATAGAAACAAAAAAAAAATCGGTCCATTTATTGAAGCGATTTTCCAGAATAGTCCATTTATCGAGTTTTGCCTCTTATCTACCAATATTGAAATGGCAAGTAATTCCTCTCTTCCCGACAAGGAGAAGAATTAAAAGCCGCATTTGACTTATAACTGAAGAAGTGGTTTTGTCGCGGCAAATAAAAAGTAATCCCTCTATCCCATAATAAATGATATACTTGGGAAATGACACGATATTTTAGAAGATATTGTTGTGTGTTACGTGGAGAGAGAAAATAATATATTATACTAATGTTAGAGAGAACTTTTTCTAAAAATAGAAATGTGACATATTTTATGGGACTAACTAAAATTGAAAATGTGAAAATGTGACATCTATGCATGATTTGCTTAATGTTTCGTTTAATAACGTTTCAAAATATTGAATCAACATGTTTAATATCAATTTAGAATATTTATGATTCTTGCAAAAAAAAACTTTGAACATTGTTTAAAAGGTTTAATGGGCGTAACATACACAAACGAAGGTTACGTTGAAAGTAGAAAAAAGAAAAGCAACGAGAGAAATAAAGAAAGAAAAATGTATTTAATTATTCCTAACATGTGTAAAACAACAAGATTTAGCTTTAGTTCCATACAAACTGCAAAGCTGAAATCCTTATGTTATAATATATCGATATATCAAGCAGCTCTGCTACTTTATTTTAATAATTTGTTTTTATTGAATAAATTAAATTTAGTTTATGGTTGTGTCCATGGTGGGGTAATTATATTTTAGATACAGAATGTTTACTAATATTTCAAATTAGTACAAAATGTTATAGGTTAACATAAATAATACAAAAAGTTTTATTAGTATTTTAAGTTATCACATTTTTTGAAAACGTTTAAACACCGTTAGTTTGTTAACCAAAAGAATGAAAATATATAAGAAAAAGATTATTATTCTTCATAATTAAAATTACGGGAGAACTGAAAGTTTGGCCAAAAGAATCATATTACGAAATTTTTCATAAAAAAGTCAAATAAAATCGGTTCTCACAACGATAATCATTAGACATTAATTTTAAATAAAAATGTAAGTCATATCTCAATACTTTAATGATTTCGATAATGAAATCTATGTCTAGATTTGAATTAATTCAACCATAACATTTATACTATGAAATGGAGATAAAATCACCGACCTCCATCCATGCTTTCTTTATTTCGATGTAGAGGTTGAAATCCACCAATTGATGTTCGTCCTATCTTTAACTGGATCCTCCATAATTGATGTTATCCTCTCTTTGACCTCAAGTCTTTACTGATTCTTTTAATGGAGAAAGAATCAAAACTATAATGTATATAAATACTATAAGTATATATATACGTATCAGTATGTCTGCCAACAGTATGCAAATATACTTTTATGTGTATTATTTTCGTCTGCATGCATGCAGCCTTTTATAGGCCAAAGACGTCTATACACGAAAAGAGGTGTCGATTCATTTATAATTACCATAATGAATCAACCGACTTCTTAATTAAAAGACATGTCGATTAGTTACTTAAATTACATTTAATAGAAGTAGTAACTTCCTATCAAAATAGTAACTGCCACATTTTTCGTTTATTAACCGTGACTTATGTGTATATACATAAATCCAATATAAAACATACACACATAAATCACTTACACCACATGCAATTTATTGCATATGCACACGCACATATATAACTACATATATATTCATATACATTTTGAATCCTTTCGTATACATATATATGTATATATATTTTAATTAGAGGTAAGAGAGGAGGGTTATCAATATACCTGATTCTAATTCTTTAATCGAAACCAATCCATCACGGAGTCGTCTTTAATATTAGAATCTATTAATATGAACTTAATACTTAATATTAAACCAATAGATGCATAGGTCACATAAGAATATAAATATTCTTACAAAAAATACTAATCGAAAGTTGCAAATCATAAAAGGCATAGTACTAATATTCAGAGTCCAGCAAAATCTCTAGACAAATTAGTTAGATTTTTATGAGTCAATCATTTCACAGGTAACCCATAGAAATGTGCTCCAGAATCATTTTTTTAGTAGTGGAATTGTGGGAACGAATTTGCTCACTAACTGATACAGAGTAATATTCTTCAGACTTAACTTATATTAACTCATTAATTCATATATTATTCTGTTAAAAAAATTTGATAGTTAATAAAATTAACGGTGTTTAAACTTTTTAAAAGAATGTATTAACTTAAAATAATATTGAAACTTTTTGTATAATTTATGTAATTTTATAACTTTTTGTACCATTTTGAAATACTTATCAAACAGTTTGTATGCACAACTTAATTACCCCGTCCATGGATGATGCCGAATCATTTTTGAAAATGATTGAACATATGAGGGAAACAAAACCTACCAATAGGGAGCTTAGGTAAGGATTTTGAAGGGAAAGGGGTAGAAAATGTGATAATGAAAAGTGTAATATTCACAAACACACAAAATGGAGTGAGAATAAAGGCATTGGGAAGACCAAGCAAAGGGTTTGCAAATGATATTTTGTTCAACATACCATTATGTCCAATGTCCAAAACCCTATAGTCATTGATCAAAACTACTGTTATTTAACAAGAATTGTCCTGGTCAGTAGTCGATTTTTTGGCTAATTTATAATTTTTTATTAGTTTTCGTTTTATTCCCTTTGGGTCACTAGGTTTTCTAGCCACTTATAAATAAGATTAATACTGTACTATTTATGTTTTCAAAAACTATAATTTCTCTTTAAGTTCAATCATGTTTATGAGTTTCTGCATCAGACATTATGTAATATATACATAGATATTATTAATCTATGTATCTATTTGAAGGTACATCGGCAACAAAAGTATCCGTGAAATTCGAGTGCAGTGAGAGTAGCCCATGTCATGCCATCAAACTGGAAAACGTCAACCTCGGTTACAAAAAAAAAACTGCACGAGCAACGTGCTCCAATGCAGCCGGCAGTGTCGAACCATTGAGCTGCTTGTTTTGAGAGAGAGATATACAAAGATATGTTAACCTAAGTACTGGAAATAGTTTTGCATAAGATGGTTGAAGCATATAATAGTTTTGTATGTAAAACTTTAATGGTCTTTAATTAAATCAATTTATGTTAGTGACTGATATATACTAGCATAATATGTACAATAACTAGGCGAATTCCACGGCTTTTTGGTCAATGTCTCGTGGAATTAAATTCTCATCCGTATGAGCTAATTGATGTATCAATATGCAAATTATCTATATAAAAGTCTAATATATAATAGTTATTATGTACTACTTAAAAGGGAAGAAATTGAGTGATCCAGATCTTCAAACATAAATAGTGGAGTACTCTTTTCGTATAAAGGCTTGCTTTCTGATTTATGATAACCCATCTATATATTGGTTTATTTCTATGAATGATAGTACGAATATTTTCTAACTCATGTGCTAGAGTACTCCTAATTGAAGTATTTCATTAACTATTTACAATTAATTCATTACCAAAATTAAAATTTATCATGTTAACAAGTTTATCATTCAATAACTTTCTTAATCCTTGTGACAAATCCATTTATCCGATATAATTCTGGTTTTTATCTTCCTGCCCAGATTCTGTACAAATTACTTTTGTTCAATATACATAAAATAACAGACGAACTATATACGATCTGCACATTTAATGAGTTACAAATTCTCATTCTATACGACCAAAAGAATCTTGAATGAGCCAATTATATGGATATGGAGTATCATACACTATTTCAGAGTAAGATCCTTTCTCTAACAAACTAACCTAATTATCCGTTAATACATTTATAAAAATTATATTCGTATTAATTAGCCGCTAGCCAATAAGATACATGCTAATTATAGTCCCTACTATATAAATTACAGCAACACCACTCTATTTTTTTCAACAGAATCAACTAATCTTTTCCTCCTCACACACTATAAACCCTAATTATGCCTAAATTGTCTCACACAATTGTTCTTGCACTGATTGCAACATTGCATACGTGCAATGCGGCATTCTATAACGTGGTAAACTTTGGAGCGAAGGGCGATGGGGTGACGGACTCGTCATCGGCCTTCCTCAAGGCTTGGGCGGCCGCCTGCAGCTCGGTTGAGCAATCCACCATCTACGTCCCCAAGGGGACGTTCTTGGTGAACTCGATAGTGTTTAGCGGAGCTTGCAAGAGTAAAATGCAGCTCCGAATATATGGAGCTCTTGTAGCTCCATATGATTACAAGTCTTTCCTCTCTGATCAAGCTTGGATAACATTCGAATATGTAAATGGAGTATCAGTTGTTGGCGGCGATATTGATGCAAGAGGCTCAAGTTATTGGGCATGTAAAAAAAGTGGAGCCAATTGCCCCTTTGGAGCAAGGGTAAACTCGACTTTTTATCCTTTTTGACATATTGTTTTAGTATGATTTTCATTTCTTAAATCTACAATTTGTGTATTGTGATACGAGAATCATTTCTTTTGTTAAAATGGTGGTTTCCAATTTCCTTTTATGAGTCACAATTTATCATTAAGTCATTCTGCAATTAAAGTTCTCCATTTATTTTTTACTATAAACAGTAAGTAATATTTACTAATTCATTCTATTTACATTTTATTACTATACTCGTATGCAAAGATAGACACAAACTCCACTATTTTTAAAATGGTTGTTTCCAATTATACTAGAATCATTTCTTTTTTGAAATGGTTGTTTCCAATTCCTTTTTAAGAGTCACGATTTACCATTTAAGTCATTCTGCAATTAAGATTCTCTATTTATTTTTAGGTAAGTAGATATTCGTCATACTAATACATTCTACTCACATTTTATTCCTATTATACATTATGCAAAAATGAGACACAAATTCGACTATTTTTAAGTTTCAACTCAAGGGTTTCATAATTAGTTGTACTTTTTTCCTTTTAAGCGTCGAAAATGTTTTATACTACAATTATTTCTTATAAAGTTTTTGTTATTATTATCGTTGGTAATATATTTCATGGTGATTGCAGTCGTTCTCGTTCCAAACTTGCAACGATGTGGAAATCAATGGTTTGACATCGCATAACAGCCACGCAGTCCATGTTTTTATTAATGGATGCAACAACATGAGAATTCAAGATTTGACAATTGTGGCTCCCGGTGATAGCCCCAACACTGACGGCATCCACATCGGGAATTCGAATAATATTAGTGTCAGGCATGCTAATATTGCCACCGGCGACGACTGTATCTCCATTGGCCCCGGCACCAGCCAAATGTACATGGACAACATTGTTTGCGGCCCTGGCCATGGCATTAGGTATGTACGGACGTCTTAAATTATACGTTTGTCTCAAATTCAACTTGATTATTAAACACAAATGGACATTTTATCATTGCTTAGGGCTTCTAATAGTAGGGTTTAAGCATGAATCGTTTAGGGTTTCGTCTAAAATTAGGGTTTAAACATTTGATTACTTTTCAGAGCTTCTAATAGTAAGGTTTGAATTTGAAAAATAATGTTTGAAATTTCAAAATGATTATCAGCATTGGAAGTATGGGAGGCAATCCAGGCGAAGGCGGAGTGGAACACATTGTCGTAAACAACTCTATCTTCACAAGAACAGAAAACGGAGTTCGGATTAAAACATGGGCTAAACCATTCAATGGATACGCAAGAGACATCATGTTTGAAAATTTGCAAATGCAAAATGTTTCCAACCCTATAATCATTGATCAAGAGTATTGCCCAGAGAGGAATTGTCCAAATGGGGTATAAATTCTTGCTTGTTTAATTAGTTACTACTTTGTAGTATTTATGAATATCCATAAACGTGATTGTTCATCTTTTGCAGAACTCCGGGGTGAAACTGAGCGACGTTTCGTTCTACAACATCACAGGCACATCGTGGACTCAAGATGCGTTGGTGTTGATTTGCAGTTGGACGAAGCCGTGTGAACGTATATATCTGCAAGATATTCATCTAAATTACATCAATGCATTGCCTATCAAACAGCATGCAGCTTCACATTGTGAAAATGCAGGAGTCATTTCGAATGGTGTTGTAATTCCAAATTGCTAATGATTTCTTACTTGTCGTTATTTTCTTTCATAATAATAGTAGTAATACAAGCACGAGTCATTAGGAATGGTAGCTATGTTTCTCCTAGCTCTACTCGATGTTTGGTATATAAATTAAATTATCTTTTGTCCGTGTTAGTTTTCTGGCACATATCATTTTCTATGTTTTGATGTGTTAAATTAACCAACCAAGTTGGTAGGTTAATTATTCTATATCAAAAATCCAATGATAATTGACTTAAATTATCTTATTGTCCTCAAATTTTCATCATTCCATTTTAATTTAGATTTAATAAAGGTATTTTGGTGGAATTACAATTCAAACTAAAATACAATTTAATATACCAAATATGGTGCTTAAATATTTATTTTATTTATCTAATAAAACTAAATGATTTATCTCATTTGTTAACTGACATGGTAAATCCCAACTCGACTACCCAACGGGGTTAGAGAGTTATATCAGGTTACACAAGTCAAGATTAATAACTAATTATTTGATAATTAAAAACCTACAATTTTGCCTGTGAGTCCAATTCTTTAAATATTCCTAAATAATAATATGAAAATTCAATAACTGAAAGAAAGACTTGTGAAGTGATTTTTCAAGGCCTTCATCGAGATAGCCAAAACATAACAAAGAGACATAAACTGATTCAATTGAATTTATCGCACCCCAAATTCTAAAAATTATGAATCTGCCAAAAGATGATTTTTAAGTAAGATAAGGGCATCCACAGCCCATGAAAGGTTGTGGAGCAGCGCATTCAATAGTAGTGAATAGTGCAATTTAATGTTTTAACCGAGGAGGGGCTAGCGTAGGGTTAGGGTTGTGTGAATTGTGGCATGACGCAAAAAAAATAAGAGGAATGATGACATGGCAGGATTCAAGACGAGGCATAGCGTGGCATGGGGTGTGAGTTGTGGATGGCCTAAAGTGTCACAATAGTAAGTGGATTTCAAAATCTACAAAAATTGCCTATATGGAACGCGTAAAATTTTAGTCCAAAAATGACTGCAAATTTTTCTTTTGAGCCCCTGTATATGCAAGTCTTAAAATTTTAGTACTACTTAGATAAGTACTTTTACTAATTAAAATACAATTCTTTTAGGATTGAAAAATATAAGGATCCAAATATTTAAAAATTGTCACCGCCTTTTCTCCGAATCCATTATTTTTACCAAAATATCACCACGATTTGCTTGATATATTACTGAATCTAAACACATTAAAGAATATCCATTTCTACAAATATGTACCTTCCTGTTAGCCTTGTGGCTTCTTGTGTTTTGATCTATCTGGGTGGAATGGAGCGGTGCCGGAGAGTCACACGGTGGGTTTTGACGTCGGTCGAGCAACTGCCTCGTACCGTCACCACCAAGGTAAGCTCCTTGTCCTTGCCGTCTTCAGCCCACCAGCTTTGTGCAGCTCCCCCTGTCAAGTCCTCCAACTTGTGCAACTCCTCGTGATGCACCGATACGTCCACCTCTTGCTCCGGTTGGATCAAGCCGGCTGCCGGTGCCACCTGTCCAAAGCTCAAGTTTTAGCAAGCTTGTGGGATAGTTAGCATTGTACCCCATTTGTTCTATTAGTGTTGGTACATTTATATTTCGCACTCGTTTTGAAAAATTATACAGTAATAAATAGTTAACATTATTCTCTCTCTTACTTTACAAAACGAGTGCGAAAAACAACACTAATGGAACAGAGAGAGTAAGAATTAAGAAGTGGAAATTTACGTGGAGCCAACGTGGGAAACCGAATGAGCCACGTGGACGGCAGTTGGGGTCCGCATTGGCGCATAGTCCTAGACACGCGATTTTGAAAAAGACGCAGTGTTCGTGACTTGGATTGGTGATCTTGAAACAGAATGTGTCCTGGTTCTGGAGCTCGATGGTGTCGGTGCTGACCGACGTATCGGGGATGAAACGCAGCTCCTCGATGCTCGACCTGATGTCCTCGTTGGTCACGAGGATCTTGGCAAACTCCTGCCTCCTAACTGCTTTATCGACATGAGCAATGTCGAGGTTGAGCTTGCAACGGACGGGCTTGTGATCGCTCTCAACCACGTCCATACAAGCGTCGTACCTTGAACGCAACATCCAAACATCACTACCATTTAAGCAACAACAAGAAGTAGTGTTTAAGAGAAGCAAGCCTTACTGCGATATGGAGGCGATCACGGGGCAATCTAAGCTGCATTCTTTCGTCGTCGTACCTTCTTTGTTATCCCGATACAGAACTCTATCACACCAAGCCGGGATGCGTTTCTTCTCACCCGAGTCGTACCCTGAAACGTATACCGTTAGACCAGTATATCCTCATGTCAGATTAGACAATCACATAAGGCGTTGAATTACCTCCTAAACCCGGTTTTCCTATCTCAAACTTGTAGGTGGGAGGAAACATAAGGATGGCCTCCCGCATCCCTTGGAAAACTTTTCCAGCCTTCATCTCTGCGCGTAGCTGATCTTTCTGGCGAAGCCAATCAAAGCTTCGCTGAGAAACCAAGTCCCGAGCTTCATCATAGCTTATGCCGAATAGGCGATAATTCAAATCGCCATTAAAGATGACCATATCAGCTTCAGCAAGATCAGGCCTGGCCTCTTCAGGACTAGTAGGTGTTGTTTGCTGGAGAAAAACACACAACTTCACTCAAACCAAAACTTAAAAAAACTATTAAAAAACTCAAAAATTAAACCATACATTTGAGGTTTTGACAGCCTGATTAGCCGACGAAACACCAGCTGCGAAAATGAGGAGCCACGGAAAGCCAAACGAATAAAGCAGACAAAATAAATATACGTAGAGAAGAAGAGAGCAAGACAAGTATAGACATCGCGCCATACCAGCAGCGCTGGAGCGACTGAAAGTCATTGTTCGGAAAATATGATCAAAATCAGCATTCCGTTTGTTTACTGCTTCTAAGTGTGCAGCTAAATGACAATTTACAAAACATATCAGCCGATCATGCACTCTCAACCTCAATCCTACACCTCCCTGCAAGTGTAGAGACGACATAAATTACCATTTGGCTGTCAAGGGACTACTAGAGCGGCGCACCTTATTTCCTATAGCTCGCCCTAGACCACATGCCACCACAGCAACATCCAAGTCCCCGACATGGGGCCTCACCGTTTTTCTTACCCTGAAACGAAGAACGATGTCACCCAAAAATTTCATCCTAATCGTATAGAATCTATAAATTAAATGCCCTTAAGAGTATGAAAGCTATACCAAACGGCGATCAGCAAGGCAGCCAACTGCCTCGACCCTACACGTTCGAAGACAGTTCTTTCGTTCAATGTGTTGCCGATATGATCTAGCCACCATTGCCCCACAGCGCTCCCTTCTAGTCCTACCTAAAAATGCAAACTCAGTTGTCAAATTCTAATTTAAAAAATAATCGAAATCGCACATTTGATGTACTTAGAGGTGTACCGTTTCTCTTGCTGCAGACATGGCAAGAAAACCTGCACCCATCTCCACCTCTTGCAGGCCGACAACTACAATATCGACGTCGGAGACTGCTGAAGATCCCAGCCAAGACTTGAGGGCCGTTTCAGAAGCTCTTCCTTGGCTAACGTTCCATGTTCCAATCATAATGGTCACTTTGTCCCGCCTTGTATACATATCTGCTCGTTCCGATAGTTGTTGGCGCAATGTGCTATCGATGGTAGCAGGGGAGGATATGTTCCACCCCCGGACACCACCGTGTGTGGCTAAACTAAAGAGATGCCCGTGGCCAACGACTAGTTTTATAACAGGCTCGTTGTGGGCAACCCAACCGGCTACCAAGTTCCCTTCGAGGTCTAGTATCTGGATGTTGCCTGTTGCGTATCCAACCCATATCCTCGAACCGTGAGAGCAGAGGCTTTGTACAGCAGTAGCGTGGCGAGTGAAATCCTGCACGCGGTTCCCATTCCCGTCCCAATGGATTATCAATCCATTCGAACAACCCGTCCAAATCACACCATCTGCAGCAATCATCATTGCTTTTATCTTCTTTGTGTCTTCGACTAAAGTTCCCGCCCCCTTAGCTACTCTACGAACAGCATCCGCAGCACCTATCAGAGCATTGAGCGACCTCTGCAGGAAGCCGTGTGGCTTATCCTTTTTTCCCTTGAATACGAACTTCACATTATCCCCGTCTTCAACTGGCTGGTCTTGAGATGGCGTGTCTACGCGATTCTCAATCTGACCCTCTAGGTTGAATACTTTAAGAAGCTCCCTCGTCCGAGCGTTCCTGTTTATTAAAAAACGATCAGATTTTTGGCTTTTTTCAAGCCAGATGAATTTGAGAGAGAGCAGGTACCATAGTGAAAAGGTTTGAGTGGCTGCAGCCCAAACCTTGGCTCTAACATTGTCAGATAACAAATATTTCACATCTGAAGAGGGCATGTTGCATACGCCGTTAATGGTGACTTGAGCCCTCAAATCGATAACTGATCTCTCGATCAGCACCGCAGCCATTCGTCTTTCCTCCTGCGTTAGTCCAAGAGATTTTTCTAGACCTTCCCATGGCCATATCCTTATATTCCCACCCTCTGCGCCCGTCCATATGTCACCTTCATACAAGCCCAGAGATCATAAGAAACGCAGCGAGAGATCAAACTAGTTTGGTCTTGCTCACATTCTTGAAAGATTAAATAAAGGAGTTACCGTAGAAAGACATTGTCATGGAAAGAACTGGAGTTTTATGTGCTTGCCAAGACAAGCCTTCTTTGAAGGCGTTGCCATCGGTGAACTGCTGATCCATCTTCCAGGAACGAACCTTACCGTCCTTGTGTCCGCTCCAAACCATCTTAATCGCTTCGTCAACCATCAAGCAGAGTGTTTGAGACGTGCTTGCTGACTCGTGAAACATGGCGGCCTCCTCGTCTCCCCTTGGTAACCTTCGCCCAGCTGTCTCCGTGACACTCCCCGGCTCGAATGTGTCCGAATATTTCCACACTCTTACACCAGTTTCCTGCCCTGCCCACAGCTGTGTGTCTGTGCTAGCAATCGTCTTTATTAATTTTCCATCCTGTTGAAGTCCACAAACTTCTAGATTCTTTTACACTTAATAGACTTGTTATAAAGAGAAGTACACAATGACAAACTACATAACATTTTGTTATCCCAAATTTGATTTCTTTGTTAAGAAACTTCCAAACAAACACACCTTTGATCTTCTATTTACCAAAGCACATTAACTAATTATATTGTGAATACAAACATACAACCTGCTAAACAATTAAATGCACTTCAAGAACGGCGACGATGAGGCTTAAATAAGATTACCAATGTGCCTAAAACACAAAGAAAGAGGATCAGGTAGAGAAAATATATTTTATGATCATACACGCAGTGAATAGGAGTCCTGATTCATTTTTACTATAAATGGTATATAGGCTTCATATTCCACTAACTCATTTCACTCACATTTCATTTAGAGCATCCACAATAGCGCCTAGCGCACCGCCTAGCCGAGCGCCGGCGCTAGGCGGTACGCTAGGCGATCTATTGCAGCCGCCTAGCGGATTTCGCGAAAAAAACCGCCTAGCGCTCGGCGGTTCCGCGGCGCTAGGCGGTGCGCTAGGCGATCCGCTAGGCGCTATTGCAGCGTCCGGATCGCCTAGCGCACCGCCTAGCGCGAATTTTTAATTTTTTTTTTCCGAAATACTATATATACGCGACTTGCCCGTCATTTTTCATTCGCACCATTTGTATTAACGAGTACTCTCTCTATCTAAATTTCTGTACAAGATCAATAACGATAAATGGATCTCAACAACGAGCCTACTTCAGGGAGTAGCGGATCTCAAACTCCCCCGATCCCCGTGGGAGGTGGATGGAGTCAGATGCACCCGAGTCAGATGCACCCATACTACAACATGTACCGTGGAGTGAATTGGCACTCCTTTTTATTATTGTATTTTTTTTTAAAATTAATGTATTTTTTTAAAATATTGTACTTTTTTAAATTTTAATATTATTATTAAACTTTTCCCGTATGTCTCGTAAATTAAATTTCGTATATTGTGTGATTGTTAATTATTTCATTTCATTTTTTAAATTAATAGTGATGTGGATATTATGTGGCTAGGCTATGGCTGAGCTATTGCTGGGCTATTTGCTTGTTTTGATGATGTGGCAGGAGGATTTTTAGTGCTGATGATGTGGTAGTGGCTAGGCTATGGCTGGGCTATTGCTGGGCTATTCCTATTATGGATGGCCTTAAAACTATTATATATAAGTGGGACCTATATTCCACTAACTTTTTCCACCCACTTTTCTTAACATTTCTTAAAACCCATGCATTATTGAGAGTATGTCCCATACGGCCATAGCTAGAGGACTAATCCCTCGTCCCAATGGTCAGGGCACTAAGCGATCGGGTTGCTCCATTCACATGGAGAGGGATCGAACCCGACCTCATGCTTAAGGGACGAGATGTTGAACCCTAGGCCAACCCTGTTGGTTTTCCATCTCTTTAATTGATATGAGTTTCCACTCTCCATTTTGTCCAATTTAATCAATATTTACACAATTGGACAATAGATAATTAAAAAACATTATCAAAATTGCAAAATATCCAACCTGAGATTCCCTCAAAGGGTGAGGCCTAATCTCGATACACGGCGGCCGGGTCGGGTGCATCGCGGCTCTAATAGGAGCCTTGAACACTCCGACGCCGCCGCCGCTGCCAACGAACTCAGGCAGCGGCTCGTTGGGCAGCATCTGAGCGTCTTCGCAGGCGTCGGCGCCGTCACCCGTCTCCATCATGTGGTTGACGGGGTAGCGGTAGAAGTCTTCCTCGTCAGAGGCGCCGATGATGTCGGCGCCGTCGAGGCTGTGGTTGCGGGGGTGGTGGCTGCCGCTCGTCTTCGGCAGCTGCTGGCTGTAGAACTGGGATTTCGGGCGCGGAGGCGAGTGGGATATCTCATCTACCGCCTTGACGTCGGGAGGATCGTTCATTTTTGTTTTGTTTTTTTCAGAATTTTCAATTTTAGTGTTTTGATGAAAGTTGGGAGATGGGAATTGTTGAGAATTGGGAGGGAGAGTGAATGTCGGATTCAGAACGAAAATGTCAGATTGTGATCACAGAGAAACTAAAATAGAGGGACAAGTTTTTGGAGGTTTCAAAGAATATGATAATATGTTAGTTTAATTATTTTAAAATTCAAAAGTTCATGTACGTTTTTAGGAATGAACAAATAACAAAATTGTTTAGATTTTTTGAAAAATAAAACATTAGCCTCCAAATCCTTTAAAATAATTATATAGGGAATTTTTAAATTTTCTAAAAAATGCGATTATCGTTTTCACAAAGATTTATTTGACTGGTAGTATTCTTTTTCTGTCGAGCGATATCACTCTTTAATTCTACGGTAAACTCTTTAAAGTAGTAATATTGGCATGTTTAACTCTCTAAATCTGCGATTAGTAATATAGGCCAATCATTCAAGGCATTTTAGTTCACAATCAAATTTAAAAATATGGAGCGATCTAAAACGTCACTAATCATGCTCGGTGTCTGAACCACTAAAGGCTTGCTTGGCTTGCAGGCTCATAAGAAACTGGAGAGAAAGAAAAGAATCACCGTTCTCACTCATCCCGCTACATCTTCAAGAGCGTGGATGCCCGAGGAGAACATTGCGTAAACCGGCAACACCCATTTCCAAACCTGTTGTCACTGTCAATGTAACTCACATCTCCCACCTCAATTAAACTAGTCACTATTTTAAACCACTTCACCCAATAATCATCCTCACCTATACACAATCAAACAATGACAATATATCATTATTAACATTCAAATACACATTTCAAAAAAATCGCAACCGCCCTGATTTGATTACAGAATCAATCAACATATTGAATAAGAAAAACTAAGAGCAGCCGCTGTACACCCTGCTTGCCGTTGTGCTCTTGCCAACGGCACGGCCATGCTCTTAGCATCGAGCACCACAATGCCGAAGAGCACGCCTACGTGGCGTGTTGTGATTGACTCGTTTTTATTCCGTTTAATTAATTATTTTTAAAAAAAATCATAAAAAAATCAGAAAAAAGAACAAAAAATATTTTCAGATTCCAAAAAATATTTTATCCTAAAATCATCTACAGACTACAAGTACCCACATTGATCATTCATTCTTTACATCAAATTATCTCTCATTCATACTTCAAAAAAAAAATTATTATGAATTTAATTATGTAATTTTTTATTTTTAGGATTTTAATTATATAATTTTTAATTTTGTAGTAATTTGTAATAGTATTTCAGGTATTTTTAATGCATTTTAATATTATAGAAATATTTTTAATAATTGAAGTATTTAAATTGAATAATAGAATGGTGGGATCCTTGAGCATGCTCTTGCGGAAGAGCATAAATGTGGGTATTATGCTCTTGCGGAAGAACAACATGTAAAAAATGAATACATGTGGGTCCCCGGGCCCATCCATGCTCTTGCGGAAGAGCATGGATGTGGATACTCTAATAGATGGTAACTTGCAGGGACATAGCGCATTTGGTAACGGAGGGGTAGATCTTGCTCCAATGAGTCTGAGTTCGAATCACACTGTTGTCGTGTAATTGCTTCCCTCTCTCAGGCATAAGTGTGAGGCCTTGGGAGATGGGCTTTTGACAGCCAGTGGGTTAAGGTCTCTCCCTTAAAAGGCTATTGCGTATCCTGATTGAACCCCGCACATGATGTCGGAGCGGAGTGTGGGGGCCGCCAAGGCGACGGAATCGCTTTTTTTGTTGCAATCAATTGCTAAATCCTTAAACAAACGGAATTCCAAAATCCTCGCCGCCAAAATTATTCACTGCATAAACAGACAAATAACTATACAGTAATACATCAAAATTTCGGATACAAACAAACATAATCCTCCCCCCAGTTTTTGGCAGCAAATGTAATAGTAAATGGCACGAGACAAATAATATAAGTTGAACTGAATTATGTTTCACGAGAATATAATAAAAAAAGAAAATACTGATAATGAAATCAAAATTTATAAAATCAGATTTGAAATATAATATTAAACGAAATTTAAAAGACATGTTTTTTTGTAGACGAATAATTTTTTCCCTTTGAAAAATTAACCAATAAGTACTATTCCATATAATACTTGCAAAATTAAAAGTTGAAATTAATGGTAAAATACCAATAGTTTAAACATATATATATAGGGTAGTGATCTATGGCAAACACCTCTTAACCAAATAACTAGAGAACAAATCATAGCCACAAGATCAAAAAAATCAATGGCTAGTATTAATTTTCGAATTTAATGAGATCTTAGCTCCCTCAATCACAAATTTACTCAATAATAACAAGGCAGGGGTATTATGGTCTTTGCACATACAAAATTGGGTTACGTCATTGGCAAATTCAATTCATTTGAAAAAGAAACATTGTTCTCCTTCGTCTACGCCGCTGTTGTCGGTTTTCCTCCAGGATTCCGCCTCCTCCTTCGTCTACGCCGCTTTCGGATTGCTCTCAGCCGCTGAATTCATGCTTTGGATTCGCCGGAGACTCATCGAGGAGGATGTTGCCGCTGTTGTCGGTTTTCCTCCAGGATTCTGCCTCCTCCTTCGTCTACGCCGCTTTCGGATTGCTCTCAGCCGCTGAATTCATGCTTTGGATTCGCCGGAGACTCATCGAGGAGGATGCTGCCGCTGAGCATTAGATTCGGAGATGGCAGATACTCCGTTTCTTCAACACTGTCTATGGAGATTTGGGGGGCAAAGGATTTTGCCGAGATTGCCAGTTTGAACGTGTATGGCAGTAGAAACAGATTTTGTTGTATTTTTTACTATAGTTTATAACTCTTACGTTCTGATTAAATAAATATTCCACTGAATTTTATTTTATTGTCTTGTAAGTCTTACTACTATAGTTAATGATGTGTTGTGTACTCCATTTTATCTTGTAAATCATGCTAAGAGTGATGTGTTTTGTAAACAAGAGTGAAGTAAAATCAGAATAAGAGTGATTGTTTTGTGAACAACAGTGAAGTAAAATCAAAGTAAGAGTGATGTGTTCTGTGAATAAGAGTGAAGTAAAATCAGAATAAGAGTGATGTGTTCTGTGAACAAGAGTGAAGTAAAATCACAATAAGAGTGATGTGTTTTGTGAATAAGAGTGAAGTAAAATCAGAATAAGAAGAGTGATGTGTTTTGTGAACAAGAGTGAAGTAAAATCAGAATAAGAGTGATGTGTTTTGTAAACGAGAGTGAAGTAAAATAATGCTTTTGTGGGGCAGAAAAATGAATTTAAAAAAATGAAAAATGAGTAAACGACAACAGCTTTTCATCAAAACGGCATCTTCGCCAATTCTTCCACATCATTTCCGAGTACACTTCACTCTTGTTCAGAAAACACTTCACTCTTGTTCACAAAACACATCACTCTTATTCTGATTTTACTTCACTCTTGTTCACAAAACACATCACTCTTATTCTGATTTTACTTCACTCTTGTTCACAAAACACATCACTCTTATTCTGATTTTACTTCACTCTTGTTTAGAAAACGCTTCACTCTTGTTCACAAAACACATCACTCTTATTCTGATTTTACTTCACTCTTGTTCACAAAACACATCACTCTTATTCTGATTTTACTTCACTCTTGTTCACAAAACACATCACTCTTATTCTGATTTTACTTCACTCTTGTTCAGAAAACACTTCACTCTTGTTCACAAAACACATCACTCTTATTCTGATTTTACTTCACTCTTGTTCACAAAACACATCACTCTTATTCTGATTTTACTTCACTCTTGTTCAGAAAACACTTCACTCTTGTTCACAAAACACATCACTCTTATTCTGATTTTACTTCACTCTTGTTCACAAAACATATCACTCTTATTCTGATTTTACTTCACTCTTGTTCACAAAACACTTCACTCTTGTTCACAAAACACATCACTCTTATTATGATTTTACTTCACTCTTGTTCACAAAACACTTCACTCTTGTTCAGAAAACACTTCACTCTTGTTCACAAAACACATCACTCTTATTCTGATTTTACTTCACTCTTGTTCACAAAACACATCACTCTTATTCTGATTTTACTTCACTCTTGTTCACAAAACACATCACTCTTATTCTGATTTTACTTCACTCTTGTTTAGAAAACGCTTCACTCTTGTTCACAAAACACATCACTCTTATTCTGATTTTACTTCACTCTTGTTCACAAAACACATCACTCTTATTCTGATTTTACTTCACTCTTGTTTACAAAACGCTTTTCTCTTGTTCACAAAACACATCACTCTTATTTTTTGAAAATCTCTTCAAACTAAACAATTTACATTTCATAAAATGAATAATTGATCGAGCTTGGGACCAAGGGCCACCTACCAATATACATACATGATACATCCCCTTTCATCACCACATTCTCATACCACAAACCTTACTTCCAACAATGCCATCCAAAAAACACAAGCCCAAGAAATCATCCATCACTAACACACCGCAGCCGCTGCCGTATCGCTCTCAACAACAGTGTCCTTGGACGGAGTTTCTCTCAACTAATATCACCGCCGCACACAATCCGTGGCGCACCAACGCAGCTCCGCTCCCGCTGTCACTAAATCACGGCTACCACCACCAACATCAACACGATGCGACGCCCATCACAACCAACCGCCCCAACTCTGCCACGTCGCCAGTGCCTGCATCAGCGCCGCCCCAAATCGAAGGAGATTTGATCGCAGATTTGGAAGGAGAAAGAAAGGAAATCACGTAAATTTGAATTTGATAATGTAATTTCCAAAAATACCCTTGGCCTATTTTATATTATTAAAATAAATAATATTTGTTCCATTAAGATGTGTGGCTGAGATTTGTTCTCTAGTTATATACTTAAGATTAGTTATATCTTGATCACTCCCCTATATATATATATATAGGGTAGTGATCTATGAGAAACACACCTTAACCAAATAACTAGAGAATAAATCATAGCCACAAGATCAAAAAAATCAAGGGCTAGTATTAATACATGTAATTTTTTAATTTAAAGGAGAAATTAGTTCCCCTATCACTAATTTACTTCACAATAACAAAGAGGGGGTATAATGGCCATTGCACATACAAAACTATCAACACAAAATTTTATGCTTTTCTATGGTGCGGGGGTGATGGCGGAACAGCCGCGAGAGTAGGAGCGGCCGGAGCGCGGCGGGCTAGGGATCCTGTTTGCGGAGAGAGCGTCGCACGAGATGTAGTAGTGGATCGCTTTGTTCCAGAACAGAGATCGCCGATTAGGCGCACCTTCTTCCTCGCCGTAGGCTGGCGCCTCACATTGGTCGGCGGCGGAGAGGAGGGGCTGCTCTTCTAATCATTCACTGTCTTATTTATATGCATTCATTCATTAATGTCGACTACACACAGGTCCTAGAAATTCTCTTTTGGATTTCATCTCTTGTAGTTGTCAAAGATGAATTTGTTGAAGAAAGATGAATTTCTAGATCCATTGTCCATCAAACAAGCTTTATGGAGATTCATAATCTTTTCAGATATAAGGACTAAGGAGATTTTTTTATGTTGACATGACATCCTATTTGTAGAAGGTTATTTTAATGTTCGAAAGGATCTATTTATGGCTTTTTTTACGATCAGCATTATTGATATACAAGATGGCATTTGTTTATTTATTTCCCTTAGAGCTAATAGTGATGTATTTTGTTAACAAAAATGAAGTAAAATCATGCTAAAAGTGATGTGTTTTGTGAACAAGAGTGAAGTAAAATCATGATAAGAGTGATGTGTTTCGTAAACAAGAGTGAAGTAAAATCATGATAAGAGTGATGTGTTTCGTAAACAAGAGTGAAGTAAAATCATGATAAGAGTGATGTGTTTTGTGAACAAGAGTGAAGTAAAATCATGATAAAAGTGATGTGTTTTGTGAACAAGAGTGAAGTAAAATCATGATAAGAGTGATGTGTTTTGTGAACAAGTGTGAAGTAAAATCATGATAAGAGTGATGTGTTTTGTGAACAAGAGTGAAGTAAAATCATGATAAGAGTGATGTGTTTCGTAAACAAGAGTGAAGTAAAATCATGATAAGAGTGATGTGTTTTGTGAACAAGAGTGAAGTAAAATTATGATAAGAGTGATGTGTTTTGTGAACAAGAGTGAAGTAAAATCATGATAAGAGCGATGTGTTTTGTGAACAAGAGTGAAGTAAAATCATAGTAAGAGTGATGTGTTTTGTGAACAAGAGTGAAGTAAAATCATGATAACAGTGATGTGTTTTGTGAACAAAAGTGAAGTAAAATCATGGTTATAGTGTTGTGTTCCAGGGTAAGAGGGATGATTCTTTGGTTAAATTAGTAACAATACATTTGCATTGTTTCTTATGCATTTATAATCATTACATACTAAAATCTTGCCAATTTTACTATAGTAAATTAGTAACAGTACATACCAAAATACAAACCAATATCCAATCGTTACAAATTTAAAACCGCAAACAATTTAAATCAATTCAATCAAGAGGGAGACACACTTCCACGCTGGTGGTCTTCACCATCCGGCAAACAGGGCAGCATCGCATCGCTTGCAGACGCAGACGTGGCGGCATGACCACACCATCACGTTCGCCAGCTCCCTCTCGCACACCTTGCAGTCGAGCCTGACCGGCCCCACGCGGTCAGGGTCCTCGAACGACGACTCCCCCTCCTCCTCCACCGCCTCCGCGTACTGGCGCGCCACGTTGGCCTCCTGCAGCCCCTCGCTCAGCGACACCACCGCGTGCTCCAGGTGAAACCGAGGCTTGAGCGGCGTAACGTGAGGAAGAATATCAAATACGATTACTCGCTCTCATCCGCCTCAGCTCCTCCGTCGTCATCTTCGTCGTACTACACCGCGTCGGAGGAGTCTCTGCACACATGGTCGCTCGATTTGTACGGTGGGAGGCAGAGTTTTAGGGTTCAAGGTATCGACGACGAGATCGAGATTATGTGCAAAAACCTAGGTTTTTCTGGTATTGATGATTCCGCGGGCGTTGCGATGGCGACGGAGTGGACATTTCCATCTCAGTGAACTAAATCCTTCTTCCACTGCACAACTGCAAAGTTAAATCTATAGAATCTAAATTCATGAATCCATACGCAAAATTAGAACATGAATTCTGAGTGAATAAAATTAGGCGAATGACATGGAATCAGAAGTTGAAACAGAAGCATAATTAAAAGATCTGCAGCACTGCTCAAAATGTGAAGAAACGTCGAAATTGAGGGGAACAAAGTTGATTTCCAAAAATGCCCTCATGCAGTTTTTTATTAACTAAAAATGTTTACTTATTTTAATCATTGGATTAAGATAATGTGTGGCTGAGATTTGTTCTCTAGTTATACACTTAATATTAGTTATACTTTGATCACTACCCTATATATATATATATATATATGATGTAATGAAAGAGAATATTTAAATAAAAGGAAAATTTTATTTATCTTCATATCAAAGTGATAGTATAAATAAAATGAATAAAAAACTTATTCCATTAACATACTATGAATGATTATTCTATCTAAAATTTAATTGTGAATCTTTTAATAAAGAGAATATTTTCAAGAATAAATTCAATTATATATTTTTTAAACAATATAAATTAATAGAGCAAAAATTGTAAGAATATAATTTTCCTCCTACAATTATAAACAGGGGAGCCAAATTAGTCACAGAAATATGTAATTAATGATGCTATTAAATCACAATAAAAGTGTTATCCTATTTAAATTTTAAGGGCATTTTTGTATATACAAATTTTGTAAATTTATCTTTACTCAATTTGTTTGACCTTTTTTATGACCTGTATGAATCATTAATTTCTACGGTTTGACAATTAATACGAAAAAAGCAATCAAATCTACTTTAGTAGGGAAATACTACTAATTACTAATTTATACGTTGTCCAAATAGAATACTAACCATTTAATTATCATAAAATTATTTTGCCTTGTCATTTTTCTTGTTATATACTACTAGAGTACTAGTTACTACCCTATAATTTTGTGGAAATTTCGCATATGATATGGGATTACTACAGATAATGATACAAAGTTGGCAATTTAAATTCAATAAATTAATGGTTCGATCCAAAATTAATCTTCATAATTATTCAAAAATATTCTCGAACATTGAAAAGTTAATTCTAACAAAGCCATGATTCAGTAAAGGAAATTCAGTAAATTTGAGGTTAACCAAAACTGGATATTTATAAGACAAAGATCTTAAATTATCAAATAATTTGACAAACTGAATAGAATAACAAAATTAATATAGAGAATATAAGTACACCTACATAAATGTGATTTTGCCCAATAAGTAAAACTCAACAAAAGGATCTCTCTCTCTCTCAACGGCTAGGTCGCCTTGATTTTGAGGGACGAGTAGTATTTTGATCTTGGGCAATTCCCTTACCCCGATCACCACGTCACGGTCCACTACGAGAAGAAGACATAGTGATAAATGAAAGTAGTATGGATTGAATATGGAGTATGGAATAAGTGGTGAATTACGAGCACAACAACAAATATAGTAGTAAGTAGTAAGTAGTAACTAGTAACTAGTAACTAGTAAACAACTTGAGCAATTAGAGAGAATGAGGAGAGAATAGAGAAATAGAGATTGATAATGAAATCTTTGTTAACACAAGAATGTAGTGAGTAAAAATGAGTGTGAAGTGAGGTATTTATAGGAGTAAAATTGGAAGAAATAAAAAAAAATTGAAATTTGAAATTCGGCCGAAACCGGGGGTTCAACCATAAACCGGCGGTTCAGTCCACGGTTTTCTGACGGAAACCGCCGGTTTCTGACCGGTTTTCAGGCCTACGACCTAGGGGTGGCAAATCGTGCGTGTCCGGTCGTTATCTTGTCGACACGATAACGACACGAACACGATAATAACAAACACGTACACGACCTGTTAAGAAAACCCCAAACACGAACACGAACACGGCCCGCTACCCTCAGACACGAACACGACACAAACCCATTAACGACACGAACCACTTCGGGTCAACGCGACACGATAACAACACGTATTGGAAAGTGATTAAATATTTAAATGATTTAAATGAGATATGACCATACGAGACTATGAGAGTCAATTTAATAAATATTGAAAAAAAAAAATAATAAGAATTAATAATATTAAAATATTATTTGTTAACGGATAACACGAACCCGACACGAACACGACACAGACACGTATTGTTAACGGATAACACGAACACGACACGAAATTTTTGTATCCTTAATGGGTCGACCCGATAAGGACACGAACCCAATAAGCTTTGATCCAAACCCATTAATTTCGTGCCGATTCGTGTCGTATTATCGTGTCGTGTCAAAAATTGCCAGCCCTACTACGACCTGCCACTTGAAAAGTCACCGGAACCGCCGGAAACCGCCGGTTTGAACCGCAACCCTACGCCCCTAGACGGAATCCGCCGTTGGAACCGTTGAACCGCCGGTTCACGGTTTAATAATCCCTCGACCCTAAACCGGCCCGCCTGAACCGCGAACCCGTCAGACGGTTCAAACCGCCAATTCCGGTTCATGAACCGGCGGACCTGAACTGACGGTTAACTGCTGGGCCGGTTCGGTTTGTGCATGCTTACTGTGAAGGCTTCACAATCCACTGCACAATTTTCCCGCGCGGTTGATGTTCTCGTTCTGCTCAAGTCGCCACACCTCGCCCCTCGTCTCTCTCTCTTAACGTCGCCAGAAAACTCACCTCCCGATCCTCCGTCTCCATCTCCTCTAAGCATTTCTTTAATTCCACCACACTAAACCCTAGTGCACAAAAAATGTCCGCCTCTTCCCGCTCAGCTTTTGATCTTCTCATGGCCAATGCTTCCAAGAAGAAAAATCAACCGTCCAAGGCTAAAGAATCATCACCACGGAAACGCAAAAGCCCATCTAAACCCCAATCCCAGACCCCTGATTTACTTCCACAAAAGGAAGACACACCAGCACCCACTGAAAATCAAGATATTGTGCACTCGTGTGAAATCGGTGGATTGAAAGATTCGGATTCAAATCAAATTCAGACCAGTAGTAGTAATGCGAAGAAGCCGAAGTTGTCAATTACGCCAGAGGAGAGTGTATCGGAGTTGAAGAAAAAGGCTGTAGAATTCAAAGCGAAGAAGGCGGCGTATTGGGGTGAAGGAAAACGGGTGCCTTTCATGTTTTTGGCAAAGACGTTGGAGGCTGTCTCTAAGGAGTCAGGAAGGATTGTTATCACGGGCATTGTGTGTAATATGTTGAGGACAGTGATGGAAACAGCGCCTGACGATCTCTTGGCGGTTATGTATCTTTTGGTGAATAGGATCGCACCTGCTCACGAGGGTTTGGAGCTTGGTATTGGCGAATCTTCGATTATCAAGGCACTTGCTGAGGCTTGTGGTGCTAAAGAAGCACATATTAAGAAGCAATACGAGGTGATTGGATGTTTTACCATTGAAGTTGACTATGTGCCATGCCTTTAATTTGCTTGGTTTTGAGCTTTTCTAAATTATTTGAACTCAAGTATTAGATGGAGTAACTTGGGCCTATAACATGGATTAGCTTCCCTGAATCTTAAGTTTAGTATGCGCTGAAGATAAACCTATGTGTATATGTGCGCACCTACTTGATTTATCTCTAAGCATTCTTCTATCATTGTTCCTTGTAATGCACCATCTTATCATTCCATCATTTTAGTCAGCATTTAAGATGAAGAACTGTTGCTGTCCCGACCATATGAATCATCTGTTTCACAATGAGAAATTGTTCATTATGTGAATAAAGATTATGTAAAATGGTTTTTCCCTGGTAGCTCTACTGGTAGAGCCTAGATGACACTAACATGGGCATCTTTTTTTGTTGTTGTGACAAGTCTTCTTGGGAGAGATGGTTTTATGGCTGTGTTTAATTAATAAGTCCTTGTTTCTATTTCATTCTATCTAGCTTTTTTCTTGTGATGAGCTTCTTTTCTTGTACTATCTGTCACACTTTTTGCTGCTTTGTTATTGTTCTGTTGATTTGAATATTTCTTAACTGTAGGAGCTTGGTGATCTAGGCCTTGTAGCAAAAGCCATCCATACGTCGCAGCCTTTGTTGCGTAAACCAGAACCGTTAACCGTTATTAAAGTCTTTGACACATTCAGGCTGATTGCAAAGGTATTATTATTTCTTTGAAATGTATTTGGTATTATGACTATTATCTTTGTTTTTATTTTCCTTGTTGAAGTTTTTGTTACATTTTCTGTTTGCATATTTAGGTTATTCGGTTCAGATGTTGCATCTTTCATTATTTGGTTTCAACATAAAGAAATTAAATGCAGCTTGATTTTAGTTAGCAAGTAGGTGGCTCCAAATATTGCTCTCTTTTTCCAGCAAAGGTTCTGATGCATTTTGATTAGAAATAACTGTGTTTCGCTTAGTGTTTAAACATATTGGACGTTCAGCTTAGTTTAATCACTTAATGGCTCCAGAGTCCAGATTGGAGCTCTTATATGTTTACAATTTTTGGCTTCTTAGTCACAGTTAATGCAATACACCTTGTATCCTTTTCTAGTGCTCTCACCTTCTATTTACCGTGGAAGTGATAGGACATGCCAACTTAAGAGCTTGTCTAATCTATTATTATCAAGAATGATGCTTCTTATATATTCTATATTTCTATTACAGATGCATGTTTTTTCATCAACTCCCCAGAATATTCACTTTTGAACCTTAATTTTAAGTTACATGAATCAAGTGATCAATGTATTTCTTGTCTAACTTGCTAGCTGCCATAGGAATCTGGGAAAGATAGTCAAGAGAAGAAAAGAATCACATAAAGGCATTACTAGTTGCAACAACTGATTGTGAACCTCAATTTTTGATTCGTTTGCTCCAGGTAAATTGAAATAATCTATTTGGTATTACATTTGATTATGCAACAAATCACAAACTTTGCCTTTGTGCAGACAAAATTACGTATTGGTTTGGCAGAACAAACTCTATTGGCTGCATTAGGGCATGCTGCTGTATATTCAGAGAAGCATTCAGTTTCTGCATAGGCCGATCATTCGCTCGAAGAAGTAAGTTGTTACGTACTAGAATATCTCCAGAACAATCTACTCTGATGTGCAGAAGAGTCTAAATACCTGTACTAGTTGGCTGTCCACAGGTTCTGTTACTTGGATTCTTAGATGTTAACATGGTTTTCTGATTATTAGAAAAGAGTGTTTCTTTTTTTATTTATTTATGTGAGTATGCGAATATTTTAATTGAGCAATGAATTACGATGTCATGTAGATTAAAGATAGAAATCAAGAGCTATAGCAGATGTCTTTATGATGATTTCTTGTAGAGTGCTAGTGGGTTGAAGTCTAGGAAGTTACTTTGGATTGCAGATTTAAGTTGTTGAATTGTATGATTTTCTATATACTTATTCTTTCCGACTATCATATGACATTTTTAGATAAATTTATATATTTTCTCTTCTGTCTTCCAGGCTGCAAAAATCATCAAACAAGTTTATTCTGTAATTCCAGTTTACGATAAAATCATTCCTGCTCTTCTTCTTGGCGGTGTGTGGGATCTCCAGAAGACATGTAGCTTTTCACCCGGTATTCCTGTCGGACCCATGTTAGCTAAACCTACAAAAGGAGTATCTGAAATTGTGGAAAAGTTTCAAGGTATGGAATACACCTGCGAATACAAGTATGATGGAGAACGTGCTCAGGTGACAATACTTAAATTAATATACCAAAATTCTGGAATTATGAAGTCTTGAGTTTTTTTACTTAGCTGTTAACTTTCCTTGTAGATACACTATATGGAGAATGGCTCAGTAGAGATATACAGTAGAAATGCAGAGCGGAATACTGGAAAGTTTCCAGATGTTGTTGCTGCTATCACTAGGTAATCTTTACCTTAATGAGTAGCTATAGAATATTTTCATGTGTTAGGACTTGAGTTATGACACCTACTTGACAAGTGTACCGTAATTACCCGATCTTATAAAAGTACCAGTCCGGAGTAGCTGAGCCAGAAAGCTTTTGGGAATAGGCTACCACAAGCTGTTTGAAATGGCTTGTCAACCGTAGATATAGGAAAAGTAAGAGAGATATAGGAAAAGTAAGAGAGAGGGAGGGAAAAGGTAGTGAAATGAGTGTTAGTGGATTCACGGGTTTTAATGTATAATTGGTAAAGTAAGGGAGATATAGGAAAAGTAAGAGAGAGGGAGGGAAAAGGTAGTGAAATGAGTGTTGGTGGATTGTGGAGTCCACATTTAGAATGATGTGTAGGTCTAGTATTAGTTGAAAACTTTCCTTTTTGAACTTAGTCTATTTTTTGTGGACGGACCAAAATGGCAAAACTTGTCTATTTTTCGTGGACGGAAACATCATTCTTCCCCCAAGTGAATATCAACAAAATTGTGCCCTATGCATTTGTTTTAGTACTTTTAAATGAGCGCTTGATTACAAAATAAATAGGAGAAGATTGAATAAACTTGGATATATCCAAGAATACAATTAGTTACTTAAAACACAGCCAGAAGTACCCCCTATAAATTTGAATGATTTGACAGTATCATTTGTGGCATCCTAGAATATTGCAGGGATGGTATTTTAAAAATTTTTGTGGCGGGGGTTTAGGAATATATCAAGAGTGGGTAGTTTTGAATTTTTTTAAAGAAAAAGTAATTTGTTGCATCGGTGACATTTTCATTTGTTGATGACTTATCTGTATTACTCCTCTAGAGTCTAGTCCATAAAAATATGTGCATTCCATTTCCATCCGTCCCATAAAAATATGGGCATTTCCATTTATGGAAAGTTGTCCCCAACTCATTACCCATATACATCAATTTATTTACAACTTATACCATTATGCCCCACCATTACAACTCATTAAACAATAATAATAATGTGGGTCCCACTATCCACTAACACGACTTTAACTACCCTTCTCATCTTCTCTCTTACTTTACCAATTGTGTATTAATTTCCGTGCCACTTCAATTGCTCATATTTTTATAGGACGGAGGGGGTATTTTATTGGTATTAGTGGCACATGTTTTTATTTGTTTATTAACTAGTACTCCCTCCGTCCCAACTAAGTTGAGACATAATTTTTGGGCACAAAGATTAAGAAATTGTGTTGAAAAGTAGGAGAGATGAATAAAGTAGGAAAGATAAAGAGAGAGTAAAGTAGATAGTGGAATAAAGTAAGAGCGATTGACTGTTTTGTTTTTTTGTTAAAAAAGGAAATAACTCAACTTAGTTGGGACATCCTAAAGAGGAATACGACTCAACTTAGTTGGGACGGAGGGAGTACAACTTACATGTATCTTTTCCCATTTAAAAAACTACAAGTATCTTTTCAATGGCATTGTACAAAAGGAAAATAGGAGACGGCCTACTTGGAAATGAAAACTAACACTATGTCTTATTCTTTTATCATAGAACTGACAGATTATCCTATCTGATTCACTGAGTGCTTTTTATAGTTCCATCTACTAACTACAAATGCTTTTATGCATTAATAATTAATCCTAAAATAGCTCTATTCCTTTATATGAAGGCATTATCATTTTTATGTCTCTTTCAATCTGGCCATTCTCATATAAATTTTTCTTTCTGTTCACACTGAGTCATTACATTTTCTTATTTGTGTACTGCTTACTAACATTTACCTTCTAACTGCAGATTAAAAAAGCCTTCTGTAAAATCATTTGTTCTTGACTGCGAACTTGTTGCATACGATCGTGACAAACAAAAAATTCTACCTTTCCAGGTACAAAAGTTTTTGATTTATACACAACTGGGACCAATTTTTGATAATTCATTTTACTATAGGTGCGGTGATCATTATATTTTACATGAGCTGGGGAATTTGTATCCACATATATTGTACTGGCAGATTTAGTAGGGATTGTAGATGCTATATCTAAATCATGCTAATATGAATGTTAGCCATTATTGTGCTGTTTCCTGGATGGAAATGGTTAAGTGCCTTATGGAAAATTGACTAGAGGGGTTTTTAAACTGGGTTTTTGTTCTAATGCATTGGTAGATACCCTAATATTTGTTGTGGATATTCCTATCATTTTCCTTCTATCTGAACTCTGCTGTCATAGTGTTGCTTTTTGCTTCTAAATACTCCATCCGTTCCCTCATAGTTGAGGCGAAACTTTTTGGCACGGAGCTTAAGAAATGGATGTTGAGTGTGTTAAATAAATAGATAAAAAAAGTAAGAGAGAGAAAAGTAGAGAGAATAAAGTAGAGAGAATAAAGTAAGAGAGAGTAAAGTAAGAAAGAGAAAAAAGTTACTATATATGGAAATGACTCAACTATAAGGGAACTTCCCAAAATAGAAAAATGACTCAACTATAACTGAATGGAGGGAGTACCTCTTGATAATGGTTATTATTTTTCGTATTATTAATACTTAATAGCGATGTCTCCACCACTATCTGAAGATCCCTCTGTCTGGTATATTTTTTCATTTTTTAAAAATGATATACTCCCTTCGTCCACCAATAAACTTCCCATTTTGCCATTTTCGTCCGTCCACCAATAAACTTCCCATTTGCTTTTCACTACTACTTTGGTAATGGACCCAACATCCCATTAACTTTATCTCACTCACATTTTATTATAAAATTAATTACAAAAGTAGGACCCACCTTCCACTAACTTTTTCAACCAACTTTCTTCTACATTTCTTAAAACCCGTGCCGGGTCAAAACTCCCCTTGTATTGGTGGACGGAGTGAGTATGTAGTATACTGTATTTAGTTTTTGTTTTGTGCATTTTTACTTTTTGATTGAAGATATTGCAGTCTAATTCATTACATATAACTGTTGTAGATGTGTTTCTTACCAAGTTTGTTTTTTGTCAGATACTCAGTACTCGTGCTTGGAAAAATGTTGTCATGGATGAAATCAAAGTCAATGTTTGCATATATGCTTTCGACATTCTCTATCTTGATGGCCAACTACTCCTGCAGGAGCAACTGAATGTTCGTACAGAGGTGTGATGTCTTGTTTGCTTTCCTTTACCTGCTGATAATACTTGTGGTTCCAATCATTTTTATTTTGAACTGTTCATAAGTTACTAGACGAGTTCTGAGGCATACCGGAACTTTTAGTTGTTTTCATGCTTCAATTTTTTCGGTTAAATTGAAGAGGATAAACTTTTACCTAATGTTTGCTCTGACTTTGAGAGTTTGTCTGTGTTATGAAGATTGTTGCATTAAGTTTGAGCTTCCTTTAGGTTTCATAATGTCATCAACTAACATCCAGAAACAATCTTCTTTCTTCTACAGTGATCTTCATTATAATGTTTGGCACTTACTGATGTAATCTTTGTTATGATAAATGCTTCTGCTGAACACCATCAACTTCAGTATTTGTTTTCTAACTTTTCTCTGCTGTTGCATGCTTGTACACTTGTTCTGTGGTTCAATATATTTTGTCTTGCCTTATATATTGTTTGTTGACCTCCTAATGGCATTTGTGCAGCACCTTTACAAATCATTTCAAGAAGAACCTGGTTTTTTCCAGTTTGCTACTGCTATAACATCAGATGATCTTGAGGAAATACAAAAGTTTCTAGACGATGCTGTTAATTCTAGGTTAGTCTTACTTTTATGCCTTCCATTATTGATATGTTAAGGCACGCCCCTCTAATCATGTTCCAGAAATAATTCTCTTAGTTATTTGTCTTCCCGTGAATGTGGATCCTTCATCTAAGTAGACATAGTAATTTGGACGCATGGGCTGAGAGTAATGCCAATTGTGGGATGCGGTTGAATTTTTGTTTTTGCACCCTGCCTGGAAACTGAAAAGAAGCGTGTTAGAATCAGTAGACATATTTTTATCAATGCTATGAATTAGTACAAATAATTTTTCTTCTTCACTTTTTTGTTGCTTCATTTTACTTTCCAGCTCTGAGGGGTTGATCATCAAAACATTGAAAAAAGATGCAACATATGAACCTTCAAAAAGGTCGCTTAACTGGCTAAAATTGAAGAAAGACTACATGGACACGTAAGCCCTACTCTCGTTAGCTTGTTGAATCTGTAATTTATAAGCTCATTGCATGGTATAATTGACATTATCTGCTCTGCAGTATTGGTGATTCATTAGATTTGGTCCCCATTGCTGCATTCCATGGCAGGGGTAAACGTACTGGTAAGTTGTTTGTGAGCTTTGTTTGATTGGACGTCAATAATCACATGATGCCCTGTGTCAGACATGTTAATGGTGATGTTTCCTTTTCTTTTAGTTACTGACGTACTGCTGCATTGTAATGTTGTTGGTGCTTCTAGGTGTCTATGGTGCCTTTCTCCTTGTTATGATAACGACAAAGAAGAATTCCAAAGCATATGTAAAATTGGTATATCTCTACTTGATGCCATCCAGATGACAATATTCTATGTTCATGACAAAATACATAATTGTTGCTGCTTGATGGTTTGTATTTGTATTTGATGTCTAATTGGTATGTGAACCTTTGTATCTGGTTAGGAACTGGATTTTCTGAAGCTATGCTTGAAGAACATTCTTCTAGTCTTCGCTCAAAAGTTATTGAGAAGCCAAAGGTTGGAGTTTTATTTAAATAAACTTTGAACCCGTGTGCTTTATTTTAATGGGATTTGAAGTTTCACAAGGTTCTGACATTCGCAAATGTCCAGTCATATTACAGGTATGGAGATACTCTTAGTCCGGATGTGTGGTTTGAACCTAGTGAGGTACCTATAAGTCTCTTTCAATGGTTGGTTTGCTAGAGATAGTACATGATTTATAAAGTCTCAAATATTGGATATTTGATATTTATATTACTCTTTTTAGGTTTGGGAGGTCAAAGCGGCTGATCTTACCATTAGCCCCGTTCACCGAGCTGCCGTTGGCACCTTAGATCCCGACAAGGTACCTCCTTTTCTCTTGCAAGAAAAAAAACCATGATTATTGTCATCTAGTATGATATTATTGTGGTTATAAATGTTGGAACTCTTTGCCTAGACTGAACTAAGAGAGTCCAAAATAGGTAGTGGGTTCAATTATAGATGCACTTCCAGTATATTTTGCCCAGAGAAATTTATGTTGAACTCCTTCAGTAAACAATCAAAATTAAATGTCTTACTAAAGTATGTGACTCTTCCATAGTGAAAATAAAGTGAGATACTGAGTTGATTATTTGTTACTCTTGTATTTGGCAATCTAATCGTATTTATTGCTACAGTAAGTTAAATATCGGAGATGTGACTTTGTTTAAAAGTTCTAGTATGTGAAAACCATTGCATGCTACATTCCATACTATATTGTGCCGTTTCTTGTTCACTATTTTATTGTTGTGGATTTTTGTGAACTCCTCTGCTTGCTAAAAAGAACTATATCGTGAAAGTTGGATTTCTTCGTTATTACCTTCAATTATGGAGCATCCCCTCTTCTTCTTTTCTATCTTGACCTAGGGAATTTCTCTGAGGTTTCCATGTTTACTTCGTGTGCGAGAAGATAAGAATCCAGAACATGCCTCCTCTTCTGATATGGTGGTAACTACACTCACTGACATATTGTGGTTTTTTATTTTTATGCTTGTGAATTGGTTGTTCTTAATAGTTGATTGGAGCCATTTCTTTTGCTACATTCAGGTTGCTGATATGTACAGAAGCACACCCAGGAAGATAACCAAGATGACGATGCTTGAAATGGAAAAGAATGCCTTTCATTAATTCCGGAAGTGACGTCTCTTGTAAGTAATGGTTTTCTTTTCTGCAGAATATTTCATTTTACAGTGGTTTGAATCTCATTAACACCCAAAGAATTATATGGGAACCTAACATGCATTTTAATTAAACTTCAGTTTGCATTTTAGTTTGGAAAGATGTAATATTTCTGGACGTGCAGTATAGTCATCTATTCCAACCTTTTCTTTGTCTGCTTAGATGCGTTTACATACTATATGTCAAACTTCTCCAGCATTTGCAAGTTGTGAATTTTAATAACTCCATATGATATTTAATGATAACTATTTCCATTCCTAAAATTAACTAATACAGGGTATAAAATACAACCTAAGTAGTGAGTAATTTAGTTAAAAGTGCAAGCTCTTAACCTATGTCATTGTTTTCCTTCTTTTATGATCATACATTGACCTGATTTGCTTAATCTGACAGATATTGAAACGAGGTTTTTTTAACACGTGTGCACAGAAATAGATCACTGCAAGTGCTTGGTCAAGACACCACGCTCCTTAAATCCACTAGAGCACAAGGTCTAGGAACTTAAGAGAACATAAAGTGCTTGGTCGTTGGACACACATCGACTCCCCTTCAAAAAAATATAAATCCCTCAACCCGAATACTATGAATTAGTATAGGGAAGTGGGGTCGATCCCACAGAGATGGACTCGCAAAGTAGTGCTCAGAGACTTTGGACAGACAAATGGCTGCTGCCACGCAACAAAAGGGTTGAGAATTTTAAACTAACTAGACCTAGGCAGAAAATGTAAATGCTAGACCTAGGACATGTTAAACTTGTAAATTCAGACTTCGACAACAAGAAACATAACCACTTCCTAGACAGTGTAAACAACTACCTAATCTAGCTAAACAGAATATGACTGAAAGTGGGGACCATAATTCCAAAAATGGCAAGTACGGAAAGAACTGCAGATTAACAAACTCTGACGCTAGCTCGCAGCAAAATGCATCCTCTCAACCGAATTAAACTTGCAGATGAACAAAACAGAGCAAAAAGCGAGATTCGACAGAATATAGAGATTTGGTCGTCGTTATCTTGCTGCAACTCGGAAAAACATCAGATCTGCGTACACTAGACGGAATGAAAGTAAAACACGTAAACTAAGCATGAAAATCAGATCGAAACTACTCAGATTCACGTCAGAATACTTGATCCACTCCGGATCCAAGACATCCGAACCCAACAACCAACAAATCCAGCAAATCCAACTAAAATTCTTCCACAATCCAACTCCAATCTCCCGGATCTGACCATTAACCTACAATAACTCAGTAAACAGCTGCGAAACGCATCCAACTCAGACAATTTAAAACTCCAAAATCTCAATAAGCGAAACGATCAAACCAGAAATCAACACAATCGCCATAACGGAAAATCAAACTTGCATTTAAACCAGAAACTATTCGGTGAAAACAGCGAACCGAGCTTCGAACAACGAAGCTCGGCAGAGTAAGTAAAATGCGGAAAGCGGAAAATAAATTGTTTCTTCGCTCCTAACAAGAGCGGTGTTACACCATATCGGAAGCTAAGATGAAACCCGAACGTGCGAACTGAGATCTCCTCAAAACTAGTATCAAGTGTGTGTGTGGGAAAGTGAACTAAGCAACAGGCTGTGGTGAGGTCTCCCCCGAGAAGATCCCTCCAGCTTGCATGCTTCTGCCTTTTATAGATGCGGACATAGCCCTTGAGTCTTCGTAGAAATCCCTATTCTACCCTTCAACTCTGGAGCTTCCTCCGTCGAGCAATTCTCTTCATAATCGTTCACTAAATCGCCAGTTCCTCGACCTTGTGATTTTTTGGTCTTCTTTCCTGGACCTGGCGAATTCCTTCACACACCTGGCTTAAAACGTGCGTTAGTCCTAGTAAAATCACGAATTAAATCCCTAGACCCATGCATGAAATTAGCCTTATCAAACTGCTCACACTTAAACCATGCTTGTCCTCAAGTATGAAAGACAAGAAAAAGAAATAAGGCGAATTTCAATGCACGGCCCCCCCCAAGTACTATTCTACAAACAAAACAGACTCCTAGACCTAGACAACTACAACACGAAACACATAAAAATCACAAAAGAAAAGAAAACACATAAGCGCATAAACTGGTATTTTCCTAGCAGCCATCCCCACAAGTTTAAGGTCAATCCAAGCGTTTACAGCCTCAGATTCCTCCCCTTCCCTTCTTCTATCTAGTCGAGTTGTCAGTTCGTCAAGATAGCCTTCTGACTTCCCAATTGTTAGATTCACTCGATCACTCATTCCTCACCAGGGATGTTAGGATCGGATCGCTCTTAAGTTAAAGTTACTCCACTGATGCATCGGGTTATGAGAGTTTCTCCTTCCTACCGTCTCCTTTTTATTCCTGGGTCTGGTTACTACTGCTTCCTGCCCTTAATTTTTTTTTTTTTTTTTTTTTTTTTTCCTGGACTTCGTCCAGCTTATACCTCCGGTTCTATTATTTTAACTCCTCCCCTGGACTTCGTCCAGCTTATACCTCCGGTTCCTGGACTTCGTCCAGCTTATACCTCCTTTTTCTGGACTTCGTCCAGCTTATACCTCCTTTTCCTGGACTTCGTCCAGCTTATACCTCCTTTATTCTCTACTCCCTAAGCATCAAGTGGTAGCCCATTCTTTTTACAAGTTAGCTCAAAGTGTATAGGCTTATAACTCGCTCTTATAGTAGGGCTGCACAACTGGGTTATCTAAGGCATCCTCTATCGTTCTTACTTCATCCAACTGACTTTGATTTATTAAGAGAAAAGGATTCACAATTTAGCATGTATTTTCTCTTCAATTACTCTCCCTAAGGGGCTTTTTGCTATTTATTTTACCAGTTATGCAAACACGAAACCTAAAAAAAACTTCTACAAACTCCTAGACCTAACAGAATATGTACAAGACACTAACTGCACTAACTGCGTCCCCCCTCCCACTTCATTTATGCTTGTCCCCAAGCAATCCGTATGAAGTGGAAAGCAGGCCAGTTAGTGGCGACATGAAACGAACTCAACAAAACACAAACTTCTCACACTTAGACCAAGCATTGGGCTAAGTGGGAGAAGGAACAACATACAACACAAAACATGTTATGACATATAACCCCTTCTCACACTTAGACCAATGCTTGGTCTAAGTGGAAGGGTTCAACACATATATACAGAACCTAGCATGCTGGCAGGTAAAACAGAAATAAAACGAAAGAACTGTTAAATAAAAGAAAGAAAAAGTTACTTGGGTTTGAGGGGAAATTCAATTCGGTGTCTGGCCCCCGTGGGAGCCAAACTTTGGTGGCACCGTCGGCTGGGTCACCTTTGCTTTCTTCCTGGCCGGCATCTCCGGCTTCTCTGGTCTGTCATCAGTAGGTCGGGGTATGGCTGTCCTCAGGATCACGGGTCTAGCGGAAGAGGGGGTGATGTGAGGCCTCGGGCCTTGTGATGGCTTCTGCGCGGATACACTTCCTGGACTTAGCGTTGTAATGTTGCCGCTAGACCCAGGAATAGTTTCTGATGCATCCGAGAACTTTTTGTGCAGCCATTTCAGCATGGTCGTCATCAAAGCAACACCCTCCGCCATCCTGTTGGTTTGCTCACTTGACGAAGCCACCCAATCGGTGATACGTCCCCTCAGGACTGCGGCCTCTTCCCTGCTTTTTCCGAATTCCCTTCGGATCTCAGTCATTTCCTTGCGTACCCCGTCGATTCCTTTCCTTACCTCCTCAACTTCTTTCTGAACTCCCTGAACCATCAGCCTGACTTCGTCCTCAGTGGCTTGATCCTTTACCTCCACACCATCGGGTTCCTGCTTGACTTGTGCCTCTGACTTACCGACCTCATAAAAACACACCTCCTTCCCTCGGGCGATCAGCAACCCCTTGTTGAAAAAAAAGTCGAAATTGAAGACTTCCGGGGCTGAGCACATCTTTACTACACGGCAGGCCTTGCTGATTTTAATTACAATGTTGCGCTGCAAATAGGCCCCGAGAAGATGGCACGTGTACAGATGCCTGGACGGGTTGGAGGTGACTTGATGGCAGGCTTGGGCTAACCAATAACCCAAATGAACTCGTACTCCTGTGGCCATGCACCACGTAAAGTATAGGTCGGCGGTCGTCAGGGCGTTGTTGGCAGTGCCCATCAAGTTGTAGCTAACAAAAGTTTGGGCGAATCGCAGGACCCGATTTTCTATATGGTGTGCCTTCGAAAAACTTGTTTTAAATTGACCCACTCTTGAGTGAGTCAAGAACTCCCACGCACCTTGTGCCTGAAATCCTGGCGTCAACTTCGGCGGACCAACCATTCTGTCGTTCCACAGGCCCTCATCATCTTCTGTTCTCGTTAGCAAGCCCATCCGCAGCGTCCACTCCCGGATACTCATCCTATGTTCTTCATTAAAAAGCCTGAAAGCTATGGAATCCGTATCCAAATCGGCGGTGGATTTGAACCGGAAGGTGGAAAAGAATTCACGGGCCGCGTCGACTGGAACTTCGAAAGTGCTGTGCTTTAGTAACCAATCAAAACCGATTGCATCTATATACCCCCTGAACTCATCGTTAGAGCTAATATGTTTGAGTTCCGCCGGGTGGTACATTTTTCCGGACTTCGCCACCTTTCCCTCAGCACTCTTTTCCTTGTATATGGCCACACGTTTTGGATCGTCAAATCTTCTCATATCGTCTAGCAGCTCTTTTGTAATCCAAATCTCCGTCGGCTCAAAGTTCAGTACATCCTCGTCTTGCTCCTCCTCTGAATCACTGGACCTGGCAGGATTCTCGGGCTCTGTGGCGTATGGTACCTTGGCGGGTGGAGGAAGTGGGGATTCAGTAGATTTCCCCCTCTCCTTCTCGGTCGAGGAGGAAGCAATTTGTTTCCCTTTCCTCTTCTTAGCCCTCGCGCGGCGCCCCTCTTCGTCACTCTCCCTTCCACTCGGCCTGGGGGAGTCTTCCTGCGCAGACACGGCTGTCGCTAGGTCCAGCGTATCCTTTTCCTTTTGTTGGGCAGATACGTCAATGTCATCAAGAATACTCCGACGTGTCCGTCTCCTTGTTTCCCTTAGATTAAGCTGCGAATCGGCCTCCTCAGAGACCTCAGTTAAATCCACTATCATGTTGAGTCCTGCATCGACAGTTTCTTGAGCACCCTCAGAATCGAGTGCTCCACTTTCCTCTGCTAACAATGGGGTTGCCCCCGTGATATAAACAGGGGTTTCTAACCCCGTAAGATTTCCTTCAGGTTGGGCTTCAGTGCCCACAGATTTGTCGGGAGTCCTTCCCGCATCAACATCTTCCTCAGTAAATTGGGCTTCATCGCCCCCGACTACGTCTAGGGTTTCCTTTTCTACATCCTTCTCAGAATTTAGGGCTTCTCCGCCCACTTGAACATCATCATCATCAACAACGGCATCCCTCTCAACAGACGCCTCCAGAACAGGGGTTTCCCCCTCAACCCTACTAACAGTAATAGCGGTGTCCTCAACTACCGCAACAAGAGCATCTACCCCCCCAACAACACTCTCCACCAAATTCACAGCAGAAATATCAAGGTTTACTCCCTCTGAAACACCATCACCTCCAAACTTTAAAACAGGGGTTTCCTTCTGAGAATCAGAACCTAACCTGGGTTCACTTACGGCCAATAACGTCAGTCCCGCGGCCAGATCTGTCTCTACTTCGCGAATCTCCGCAATGGGTGATCCTGGAACGGCGGGCACTGCATCGTCCTCCGGCCTGGTGGCGGTTTCTGGGACTGTGTCCTGGGCAGAGGTGGTTTCTTCTGGAATAATGGTAGCAGCCTCCGGTGCGGTTTCTTGTACAGCAGTGGGTGGTGTCTCGACAACCTCCGGTTGTGTCACGGTGGTTGTTGGAACGGCTGGCATGGGTTGTCCCATTGCAAACATCGCGAACGCTTGCATCGCTTTATCTGCCCCTCCGAACTTCTGAAATAGTTCATTCATGAACTCCGCCGCACTCTTCTCGGCGGATCCAGAAGCGCTGCTGGTTCCTTGTTAGTTATCCATGGTATTCTGCAGAAAATTTTGAAAAGAACTTGGGCGAAATTTTCAGATTAGGGTTAGAGAGAGATTGAAATTTGGGGTTTTTGATTTGGGAGAGAGAATATTTGGAGAGAGAATGAGTAATGAGAAAATAAGAAGGCCAAAACCGATCATAGTGTAGGCATTGGAGAGGACAGTTTCCTTTTGCAGGCGGGTGCAGGTGGTGACGCTAGCGACCGTACGCCTCCCCATAAAGTGCTCTTTGAAATCCGGACCGGTGCCAACTCCCTCCAAAACTCTTTTACCCCACAATTCCTTGCTCAAGTAAATTCCTTCTGCCAAAACACACTAAAAGAAAACATCAAACTAAAAAAAACAAATATGAAACGCCAAACTCCCCGGGTCTAGGATATGACAGCATCAAAAACATTCCCGATGGGTCTGGTGTTTCGAAAATATTTTTGGAAGAATAAAATTTTTTATTTGTTTGGATTTTTCTTGATTTAAAGAAAGCAATTAAATATTTACAAAATTGTTGTCAAGTGTTCTCAAAATTTCCTGGATCAGGGTATGGTCAAACTTTTAATTACTAGACCCAGGAGATATTTTAAAAACACTTCCTTCCTAGACTGGTTAGGTGATATCAAAGAGTGCGCGTAGTGGCACTTCGTCCACTACACACAACTCTGAGCTATCCCTAAAGACCTTTATCCTATGTCCATTGACAAGAAAAGGTATGGAATTTGGTGCACTTCCCTGGATTTCAACTGCTCCGTTTGCTCGAAGTCCCATGATGATGTAAGGCCCAATCCATTTAGACTTTAACTTTCCAGGCATCAACTTGAGCTTGGATTGAAACAAAAGGACTTTCTGTCCTACCCTGAGTTCCTTGACCCGGAGATTTTTATCATGCCAAAGCTTAGTTTTTTCCTTATACCACATGGCAGATTCATAAGACTCAAGCCGTAACTCTTCCAGTTCCTGGAGCTGCATCTTCCTCTCTTCTTCACAAGCCTGCGGATTCATGTTGATCTCTTTGACCGCCCAGTATGCTCTGTGTTCGATTCCCACGGGTAAGTGGCACATTTTTCCGAATACCAACCTATATGGTGACATACCAATAGGTGTCTTATAAGCTGTCCTATAAGCCCATAATGCATCATCCAGTCTCTTACTCCAATTCTTCCTAGACGGGTTCACCGTTTTTTCGAGAATGGCCTTTATCTCCCTATTTGATATTTCTGCCTGGCCGTTGGACTGAGGATGATAAGGTGTAGACAACCTATGGTGGACTCCGTATTTCTTCATGAGAGCCTCTATTGTACGGTTCTTAAAATGGGTTCCTTGGTCTGAGATGACAGCCCTAGGGATCCCGTACCTGTTGAAAATGTTAGACCGCAGAAATTTGGCTACTTCCACAGCTTCGCAGGAGGTCGTAGCTTTTGCCTCTATCCATTTCGAAACGTAGTCCACCGCCACAAGTATGTATGTATTCCCATATGAAGATGGAAATGGACCCATAAAGTCCATACCCCAAACATCGAAAATCTCACAAACAATCACCGGAACTTGTGGCATTTCGTCCCTTCTAGAAATTCCTCCAATCTGCTGACACCTTTCGCAATTCTGGCAGAATTCGAATGCATCCTTATGTAATGTAGGCCAGTAGAAACCACTGTCTAGAACCTTCCTTGCAGTCTTCCTAGGTCCAAAGTGACCCCCACAAGCTAAAGCATGGCAATGATTCAGCACATCCCTTTGCTCCCACTCCGGAATGCATCTCCTAATTACCTGGTCAGCTCCCATTTTCCACAAATACGGATCGTCCCAAAAGTAGTATTTGGCTTCACTTTTTAATTTCATCTTCTGGGCCCGGGAAATTTCGTCGGAACTGGGCACTTCTCTAGTGACCAAGTAATTTGCTAGATCAGCGAACCATGGCTCTGCATTCGCCTGGCATTTCCTTTTTTCAGCATCTCCTGGACCTGTTGCTGCCATTACTTCTTCCCAATTGATAGGTCTAGGAGAATCGTTAAAATAATAAAGATGTTCTTCCGGGAACGCATCAGGTATTGCTTCATCCGTCTCACCTTGGTAAATGCGACTCAGGTGATCAGCCACCTTGTTCTCCGTCCCCTTCTTGTCTCTGACTTCCCAGTTAAACTCCTGTAACAGTAACACCCATCGGATCAACCTTGGCTTAGACTCCTTCTTTGCCAGCAAGTACTTTATCGCAGCGTGATCTGTGAAGACTATCACCCTCGACCCGAGCAGATATGGTCGGAATTTTTCAAAAGAGTACACGACTGCCAACATTTCCTTCTCCGTGGTGTCGTAATTTTTCTGGGCTTGATTTAGCGTTTTTGACGCATAGAAAATCACGTAACTTTTTCCGTCAACTCTTTGACCTAGCACCGCCCCTACTGCATAGTCACTCGCATCGCACATGATTTCAAACGGCAAACCCCAATCAGGTGCTCTGATGATGGGGGCAGATACTAATCTGTCCTTCAGCAGCTGAAAAGCCTTAATGCACCCCTCATTAAAAACAAACTCAACATCGTTATGCAACAGATGAGTGAGTGGCTGAGCAATTTTGGCAAAATCCTTTATAAATCTCCTGTAGAATCCTGCGTGACCTAGGAATCCCCTCACTTCCTTTTGATTTGTCGGGTGGGGCAGTTTTGATATCACGTCCACTTTTGCTTGGTCCACCTGTATGCCCCTTTCCGATACTACATGCCCCAGGACAATTCCTTCAGGGACCATGAAGTGGCATTTCTCGAAATTCAAAACCAAGTGCTTCTCTTGACATCTTCTCAGCACTACATCCAAGCTCGCCAGACATGAATCAAATGAATCCCCGTATACAGTGAAATCGTCCATAAAGATCTCGATGCAATCTTCCAGCAGGTCTGAGAAAATACTCATCATACATCGTTGAAAAGTGCCTGGTGCATTGCAAAGGCCAAACGGCATTCTCCGATATGCATACGTTCCGAACAGACACGTGAAAGTTGTCTTCTCCTGGTCCTCGGGGTCCACGTAAATTTGGAAATACCCACTATATCCGTCCAAGAAACAGAAATATTGCTTGCCTGCTAATCTCTCCAGCATCTGGTCAATGAACGGAAGGGGAAAATGGTCTTTCTTGGTTGCCTCATTCAATTTTCTGTAGTCAATGCACATCCTCCAACCGGTGACTAGCCTGGTCGGTACCAACTCATTCTTGTCGTTCTTGACAACCTGGATTCCCGACTTTTTGGGTACCATGTGTACTGGGCTAACCCATTCACTGTCTGGTATGGAATAAATGATTCCTAGGGATAACAACTTCAATACCTCCTTCAATACCTCTTCCCTCATATTGGGATTCAATTTGCGTTGAGGGTCTCTGCAGGGTTTCGCTCCTTCATTTAATCGAATGTGATGCATGCACAGATCAGAGCTAATCCCTACCAAGTCAGAAAGTGTCCAACCAATAGCGTTCTTGTTCCTTCGGATGACTTTCAGCAGCTCCTCTTCCTGTTCCTTGATCAAGTTGCTGTTGATAATCACCGGAAAAGTCTCATTCGCCTCAAGGTAAGCATACTTTAGGCCTGGCGGAAGTGTTTTCAACTCCTTCTTGGGAACATCTTTTTCCTGGGGCAGGGGGTTCTTTTCTGCTGCTCCAGTCGTCATCCCCTTAGTCGATCCAGGAAGATCTTCCTTGCTTGCCCCATAAAGTGTCTCCCTCGATCTGGCTAGCTCGGGCTTGGTGCAAAATTCCAGAATTGCTTCTGCTAGCTCTTCATCTGACAACTTGCTCGTATTCATTGCTTGGCACCAACTGGCCACCTCCCTATCAACAGCATGACTCATCTCTGAGTTCTCAATCTGTCCCTGCATTAATTCAGTCTCGAGGTATTCCTGGACCAAGGGGTTAATGATATCTACAGAATGCAAATTTTCAACATCAAGTGGCTTCTTCATTGCCTCATCTATGCTGAATGTATATTTATCCCCATTGTAATCGAGACAGATAGTACCATCAAAGACATCAATGATAGTCTTAGCAGTTCGCAGGAAAGGTCTCCCCAATAATACTCCGCCAGACTCTACAGACTCATTATCGCTCATCTTAATCACATGGAAGTCAGCCGGGTACAGGAAGTCGTGTACCTTGACTATTACGTTCTCGAGCACTCCTTCAGGGCAGATGCATGACCTGTCCGCCAATTGGATCACTACCTTCGTATCCACCATACCTACTCCCACTAACCTCTTGTATATGGACAGGGGTAACACATTTATGGATGCTCCCAAGTCACACATAGCATGCTCAATTTTTACATCGCCGATGGAAATAGGCAAGGTGAACATACCTGGGTCATTGCATTTCGAAGGCATCCTCCGCTTCTGAATTACCGCGGACACATTCTCACCTATCAAGATTTTTCCACTAGGTCTAGCCTTCCCAGCTATAAACTCTTTGATGAACTTGCTGAAAACTGGCATTTTCAAAGCCTGTAAGAAGGGTAGATTTATCTCCAGTTTCCCGAAAATATCCATAAGATCCACTGACTCATCCTTCTTTTTCTTTGTCTCTCCTCGGTTTGGGAAAGGTTTTGGTCGTTTCCCGGTTCCGGAACATTCACCTGCTGAAGATTCATCGACTCCTTTTTTCTCTACCAATTCCGGTTCTGGATCTAGGAAAAATGGTTCGATTGTCCTGGGCAGCCGTTTCTCTAAATCTCCTGCCTGAAGTTCATCTCTAACTGCAGGGTTGCTTTCAACCGAGTTTCTTGATTCATTGTTTTTTTCCTCTGTTTCCTTATCCTTAATGGGGGTCGTGACCTCTCTGTACCTCATGACCGGCCCTTCGTACTCCTTCCCAGATCTCAGCGTGATCTGGCTAATATTGGCTTTGTCAGGTGGTCTTACCGATGCAGGAATGTTGCCCTCGTTTCCCCGCATATCACTCAAGGAAGTAGCTATTTGAGACAACTGTTTGGCCAACATATCCATTGCCGCCTTCTGTTCTTGCTGCGCATCCTGAAGCTTGTGGACCACATCATTGTTCGACTGTAAATTGTTCTGAATGTGCTGCTGGGAACTAACGAGGTCGTGAACCATCTCATCAAGGTTCCTTGGTCTAGAGCTTGGCTGACTAGGGCCTGGCCCTATATTTTGGTTTGTTCCACTTCCTTGGCCTGGGCGAATGTGCCCTTGACCTCCTGGATTGTTGTTGAAATTACTTCCTTGACCTGGGTAAGGTGCTTGGAAATTCCTTTGATGTGGTGGTACATAAGAATTCCCTTGATAATTTTGATTCTTGTTTCCCCAGGTCGAGTGATCTCCTTGATTACGGTTGTTCCAATTTCCTTGCCCCTCATGATTTCTCCAGTTACCCTGCCTCTCGGGCTGCGGTGCGGACTGTATACTCAGTTGGGGTGCTGGCTGGCTTTGCTCGTTTTCAGACCATCTAAAGTTCGGGTGATTCCTCCAGGGTGCATCTCTTTGTCTTCCTTGGTTCCAACTTCCATCAGGATTCCAACTTCCCATCGCGTTCGCCTGGGCCTGGTAATCACCTTCCTGAGGTCCGTAATATTGCTGGAGTTGATTATCTACTGGACCTAACAACTTAGCCGTTTCCTTTGGTGCGGCTGTATTAGTTTTTTCGATAGCATTCAGCAAGGCTTTCTCCAGCCTATCAATCCTTGCTTCAACTTTGTCATCCTCCTGCTCCCTCAATGCATTCACAGAGCCTCTTCTCACAGCATTCCTCGTACTGTCATACGCCTTCTTGGCGTCGATTAATCTTCCCAAAATCTCTCTTGCCTCACTTCCTCTCTTTCTTGTAAAATTCCCCCCGCTCGAGGAGTTCATCAAATCCTTAGACTCGGGAGTTGCCCCTTCATAAAACAGAGAGTAGGTCTCTGCCTCTATCATCCGATGATTCGGGCATGCGTCCAGCAATCCCTTGAACCTTGACCAGTATTGGCTCAATGACTCATCGTAATCCTGCTTGCATTCCTGAGCGTTCGTCTTGTTGGATGGAAAGAAGTAATCTAGGAACTCCAATTTAAAGTCCCTCCAGGTGCGGATAGAATCCGGGGGTAATCTCAACAACCATGTATTTGCCTCCCCCTTTAGAGTGAAAGGAATCGCGCGCAAGCGATAGTCCTCCTCTGTCGCATCATTAGGCCTCTTTTGAATGCCACATAACTTGCTAAACTCGTTCAAAAACTCGTACGGGCATTCACTCCTTCGCCCAGAAAATGTTGGCAAGACACCTAACACATTCGTTTTGATCTCAATAGATCTCTGACGTGGGTTCATCACTATTGCGTGTGCTGGCTCTCCATCGAGATGAGCCGTTAGTGACCCTATTTCTGGATCTGGGTCCGCTACGTGTGCCATCTCAACTTCCTCTTCCTCCCCTGTTTCTGACTCTGTTTCCGATTCTGGTGGGGACTCCGGATCTGTTCGTCCTGAAGATTCCCAGGATTCGTCACTCAAAAACTCAGTCGGGAACGGATCTCCCGTCGTGAACCCTGATCTGGTAGTCACGGTGGAGGCTGTATCCTTGATCTTCCAAACGAACTGACCGTATTTCCAACCAGACGAGTTACTCCGGTGGAAGCTCCTGCTCATGTACTACAAAGAAAACGGAAAGAAAAAGTAAATTAAAATTATTCACACCAAAAACTCTAGGCACTAACACAAAGTACGCCATCCATCCCCGGCAACGGCGCCATTTGAAACGAGGTTTTTTTAACACGTGTGCACAGAAATAGATCACTGCAAGCGCTTGGTCAAGACACCACGCTCCTTAAATCCACTAGAGCACAAGGTCTAGGAACTTAAGAGAACGTAAAGTGCTTGGTCGTTGGACACACATCGACTCCCCTTCAAAAAAATATAAATCCCTCAACCCGAATACTATGAATTAGTATAGGGAAGTGGGGTCGATCCCACAGAGATGGACTCGCAAAGTAGTGCTCAGAGACTTTGGACAGACAAATGGCTGCTGCCACGCAACAAAAGGGTTGAGAATTTTAAACTAACTCTAGACCTAGGCAGAAAATGTAAATGCTAGACCTAGGACATGTTAAACTTGTAAATTCAGACTTCGACAACAAGAAACATAACCACTTCCTAGACAGTGTAAACAACTACCTAATCTAGCTAAACAGAATATGACTAAAAGTGGGGACCATAATTCCAAAAATGGCAAGTACGGAAAGAACTGCAGATTAACAAACTCTGACGCTAGCTCGCAGCAAAATGCATCCTCTCAACCGAATTAAACTTGCAGATGAACAAAACAGAGCAAAAAGCGAGATTCGACAGAATATAGAGATTTGGTCGTCGTTATCTTGCTGCAACTCGGAAAAACATCAGATCTGCGTACACTAGACGGAATGAAAGTAAAACACGTAAACTAAGCATGAAAATCAGATCGAAACTACTCAGATTCACGTCAGAATACTTGATCCACTCCGGATCCAAGACATCCGAACCCAACAACCAACAAATCCAGCAAATCCAACCAAAATTCTTCCACAATCCAACTCCAATCTCCCGGATCTGACCATTAACCTACAATAACTCAGTAAACAGCTGCGAAACGCATCCAACTCAGACAATTTAAAACTCCAAAATCTCAATAAGCGAAACGATCAAACCAGAAATCAACACAATCGCCATAACGGAAAATCAAACTTGCATTTAAACCAGAAACTATTCGGTGAAAACAGCGAACCGAGCTTCGAACAACGAAGCTCGGCAGAGTAAGTAAAATGCGGAAAGCGGAAAATAAATTGTTTCTTCGCTCCTAACAAGAGCGGTGTTACACCATATCGGAAGCTAAGATGAAACCCGAACGTGCGAACTGAGATCTCCTCAAAACTAGTATCAAGTGTGTGTGTGGGAAAGTGAACTAAGCAACAGGCTGTGGTGAGGTCTCCCCCGAGAAGATCCCTCCAGCTTGCATGCTTCTGCCTTTTATAGATGCGGACATAGCCCTTGAGTCTTCGTAGAAATCCCTATTCTACCCTTCAACTCTGGAGCTTCCTCCGTCGAGCAATTCTCTTCATAATCGTTCACTAAATCGCCAGTTCCTCGACCTTGTGATTTTTTGGTCTTCTTTCCTGGACCTGGCGAATTCCTTCACACACCTGGCTTAAAACGTGCGTTAGTCCTAGTAAAATCACGAATTAAATCCCTAGACCCATGCATGAAATTAGCCTTATCAGATATCAATGTCGAAGGTGGAGCGGGTAGTATAAGAAGTACTTCGTCAGGAGTTCGGCATTAGATTGGTAAGACTTCCAATTGTAATTGGCAATTTTATACTGTGTGAACTAGCAAATTTTCATGTTACTAGAATTTAGAAATATTAGTTTGGTAGCCTTACAAAGGAAAATATTAAATCCATGCCAAATGGAATGCACTTGCAATTTAAATAATGTTTGGGTTGGCATCTAGACATTTTAGGATGAAGCATGTGGGTGAGCAAATGGGCAAGCAACGTGATGTTCTCTAATTTATAATCTTTAATTTATAATGATGTTCTCTAGATAAGTGCGGATTTATATATCCATTTGGGCATTATCTTACTCCCCCGTCCCACAAGAATATGCACTCTTTCCTTTTTAGTCCGTCTCATAAGAATATTTACTTTCCAATTTTGGAAATTCTTCTCTCTCGAATGAGGTGGGACCCATTTCCCACCAACAATACTTTAATTACTTTTTCTCTCTACCTCTTTCTTACTTTACCAATTTTGCATTAAAACCCGTGCCGAATCCAAAGTGCATATTCTTTGGGGACGCAAGGAGTATTAAATTTAAGACTTGACTAATCTTTTATGATACACCTAGATATTATTTTAGGATAATGATGGATTATTTCTATCTAAGTAAATCCTATGTATATTAAAAGGTACTAATAATCAAGATACGTTGTTTTAAATAATGATGTATGATTATTTAAGTTTCGTCATTATGGTTATGTGAACTACTTGTAAGTGTGTTTACTTGTTTTAATGATGATTAATGGATATTTAATTGTTTGAGTTATGATTTTATTTGTTAAAATCTAGTTTAACTTAAGCATCGTCTATGTACTTGTTGTATGCTATGGTTAATGTGCTTTCAAAGCGCTAGAAACTTGCATGCATAGCTAGTACATGTTTAGTTATCCTTTGTATGTGATGCCTGCTTGATCTGCTTAAGTGATAATTGAACCGTAAAACTACAAACTCCAAAATATAAAGCGATAATTCCAACATGTTTGTATATGGCCTCCATAAAATTGATCTAAGTACGAATTAGTGACTGACCTGTCTTTACGGGTGGAACATTATCAGTTCGTATGTTTAGATTTCTCTATATAAAGGTTATTAAAATTGTAAAATTAGTTTTTCAGCAATATCGCGACTGGTCTTTACCGGAGCAATATTGCTGCGAAATTATGAGGACTTGTATTTTAATAATTCTTGGAGGGAACTATAGGAGGAGATGTTTGCCCGGTTCGACCTTTCTTTAGGGGAGTTCACGCACAAGCAAGGAATCCTTAGTGCTTAATTTTATGGTTAAAACGCTTTATCAAATATTAGTCAGCCATGCCATTCTTATGGTCTTTGGACTATCTTTCAGTATTGTGGCCAGTAAACCTGATAATTTTCTTGCATGAATATGACATCGCTTCCTTGTTGAAGACCGTTTGTGCTTGATTTTTATGGATGTGAAATATATGAATTGTTTTGTGGTTGTTTGCAATTCCATGATACTATACATGTTTATATTATTGGTGTTTGTTCTTGGAAGGCCTCGAGAGGGGAGCGAATTCGGACCAAGTTATATTGAAAATAACTAAACCGATTGGATCAGTTAGCAAATGTCGTTGCCACTTGATCGATTCAAACTCGCTCTCGCTCGTTTCCTACCAATGTAATTTGTAAACTCCCAATTTTGCACTACTTTAACAGTAAAGCGGCAAGTTCGGGGTCGATCCCATAGAGAAGTTGGTGTGTCGAGAGTGTGTGTAGTGGGGGTTAGCTGCTGCCACACTTTAACTTGGAAGTTTTTAACTACTGTTTTTACTCTAGGCAGAATTAAACTTGCTAACTTGATCAAGGTATATTTAACTACTGTGTCAAGTGAATTGCAGGTGAAAACGTAACAGTAAATGCGATGATGAAAACGTAATAACTTTGATGAAATCTGCATAGTTGGAATTGTATTCCATGAATAATAAATAACGTTTCAAACTAGAAAAACTCTTTGGAGAATTAATTTAATTCAAGTCACATAGCAGACAAAGAATTATATTAATGGATTAAGATAATTTTAAATGCGGGAAATATAATAAAATAAAATGGAACCCAAGTTATTCGGAATTTGGTGAGTTAGATGGGAGTCCAATATTATTTTTTAGTGGAACAAAATAATATTCCGTTGGATAATATATTAAATCATGAGGTTAATTGATTTAATTAGATATTTATCTAATGGGTGAGCCAACATATAATTCACTCCATGGATCCCCATTCTAGCTCAACAAGTCTTCTTATAAATAGTGAGAGAGATGAGAAACCCTAGAATATACAACACACAATTCACAACACTCCTAACCCTAACCCTAGCCGCTGTCGCCGACGCTCTCTCTCCCCCTCTTTGCCTGGTTTTCATGCCTTTGCACTAGGGAGAATAGGGTAAATATTTTTGTGAAAGAGAGAAGCGCCTTGATCAAGTCGCAATGACATTTGCAAATTGATCCACTCGGTCGGTTATTTTTCCATATAACTTGATCACTCGTAATCTCAATCCCGTTTCACCACTAGTCTCCACTGCTGCTGGAACTAGAGTTATTCGAGAGAGAAAGTGAGTTGTTGAAATTGAGTGCGTGTCCCCTTCTCTCTCCAAGTGACCTTCTATTTATAGGGTGGCTTGCCCTCAAACTTAGGGTTGTTTCTCCTTGTGCATTGTCGCTTTTGCCCTCATCAAATAGTTGGTCGTTTCCTAGCAATCCTTCCTTCTCCATCTCGAGCATGTTGGCATGCATCTTGGTCAGTATTGCACCCTTCTGGCGTCCTTTCTCACTTGAATCTCTGGGTTCTTTCCTACTGGCTTGTACCCTTTTTCCTGCACACTTAAGCAACTTTCTTGTAGATAATGCACGTTAAGCTCACATACTGACCAGTAACCAAGGCCTAGAATACGACTTATTAGTACTCTTTTTCCCCTTGGGAGTTTTATCCCATGGGGTTTTTTCCCCAAGGAGTTTTAACGAGGCCCGCCCACTCTGTGTTTTGAAGTGTGACTTGAACTGTGATCGTCCTTTTTGGGGGCTGGCCCCGTGTTGTTCGTTTCTTGGTCTTTACCATGTTGCTTTATACTAGCCAACTTGTGGCTATTCCTCTTGTTCTTCCTCGGGTATGCCCGAGTGTATGATGTAAACGTTTGGTTTTGGTTCTATTTGATTTATTTTTTCATAAAAAAATGAGTAAGTAGCAGAATTAAATTAATTAATTAATATTTAAATCTTAAACAAAAGAAATAATTAAATAAAAGATGAAACCTGGATTACTCGTCATTTTAGTCCATATAACGGAAGATCATATAATTTTCAATAGTGGCACAAAATAATATTCTATTGGACTTAAATTTAATTAGAATTATTTCATTAACTAATTTTACACTTAAGTTTAATTGAAATTAGTCCAAAAGGTAATTTTTGGCTTAAATTTAATTGAAATTGATCTAATAGGTCAGGCTCGGTCCAACCTCCACGGATCCCTAATTACACTCTATAAACAGGAGACTTAATAAGATACTTGAACCCTAGCTTCCAAAGACTAAATTTTTAAAAATCTCTCATCCCTACTTAAGGGAATTTTCTAAAACTCCACACATACACTTGGTTTATTTCTATTGTTCAAGTTAAATTCGTATAATAGAATTTTGCCCTCATAAAAGATTATACTTCGAGTTATGGGATAGGTAAGAAGATTCGCGATAGAGCCTGAAGAATATGGGGAAAAGTTGCTCGCCACGTCGATTCTTTAGAGAATCGTAATGTAAGTTATTCGATTTGTGGAATTCATGTATTAGTATTTATATTCATTTAAATGAACTAATTGCGCTCTTGGCATGCACTCTATGATTATATGCGAATTGGTCAATCCAAAAAATCACCTAGATAGATCTGTGTACTATGATTTATTGTTTTTGCAAGGTATTATGCTACAAACCTCGTCAACAATATCAACTCATCTGAATTAAGACTTGATTCCACAAAGTAATAACACTAACTCCTCTTGAATATTGATCACCACTATCAAGGATTCCATGATATTAGGTGACGAAAGACCGACACATATTGACAAGTCAAAGTAGTGTATAACCAACACTATATTCTCAATGTTACTTGTGTTGATTTAGAAATGAACAATTTCCAAGATCTTTATACTTGATTTATACAACAAGAAGTACTTGTATCAACAAAATTCATTCGGTGCTATACCACATCCCAATGTATCAGTCATCCAAGATATAAAGTGACTTCGGATCGACACCAACAACTATTCACGATGGATTGTCTACATCTATCTAAGTTGAAAATGACTTGTACTTAAATCTCTGAAGTACCGACCGTAAGATCTTATTTAACCATGAGAAGAAATAATGTTTGTTCCATTATCAATTATTTTCTATATAATAAAAAAATAATGATAAATGACAAACCACGTGATACATAATTTTCTTCTCAAAATATCAAGAAATTAGGTCTTAGAATTCAAAGCAACGTAAAACATGATTTTTAATATATACCCAACGGCAACCAACAACTAGTTAAATCAACTGACGACAAAATTAAAAATTCCTAAATTAGTATCTTTAGTCGTCTCACAATATTGGAGTAAACTAAAAATTAACCCCGACAACAACGCCAAAAACTTGATTTATTTATTATTATCACTAACAATTCACCGCAATTATACAATATAATTGTAAAATAGACAAAGGTTAATACGGGTATCAAATCTACACACATTAATGAGTAGACTCTGAGTATTGTGATTAAACGTCTAATACTATCTAGACCATAAGGTTTGAGAGTTGATTTGATTAACTAGTGAAAATAAAGAAAATAACAATAAGTAAATAAACAAAGTTCAAGTAGAGAAAGAGAATTCCTCGTTATTTATATCCTTGACTCTTGATGTAATTCTAATTATAAATCTATTATTCCATTAACAACTCTAGCTTTACTACGACGATCACAAATATCAATAAACTCCTATTAGGATAATTAATGGTAATCTTGACTTGATCCATTACAAGTTATGATCCAATACGATGTGAATGAAATATATAAAAATATTGCTAATGTTAGTAAGTTGGACTGGAAAGGCAAGAAATGTAGGTCATTTTGATGATCCACCACACTCTAGCGGCTGGCTAGGTTCGTTCTATTCTATATTTCGACTCCAATTTTTCACTTTACCAAGACCTGTCTTAAGTCTATTTATCTTTCTAAATATCCCATCGTGGCATATTCCTATATCTAAACCAAACAGGGCATAAAAATTTTATTAAAATGATGGGATTGAATTGTGACGCAACGGTCAGCCGTGACCAGTGGCGGAGGGAGTAGGGACAAAGGGGTACGAGTGTACCCCAAAAATCTTTTTTTTAGTAGTATTATATATTTAAATACAAATTCTGAGTTTATTTTAATAATATATGTATAATGTCTCCCTATTTGGCTACTCCAAAAACTACGCGGCCAAAAACTAATGTCCCCCTAATCCATATTTGGCTATTCCTCCAATAAATACTGGAAAAAAAATAAAATACATTTAATAAATCAAAAAGTGGTAAAACTCAATTTTAATTCAAAGCATTTTTTACAGAACACAATAAAAATAACAAACCTATTGCCATCCCCAATTGAAAACCGCTTACTGCTTCTGCTTCTTGCCTTCTTCCGCCGCCGACTACCGCTCTCCAACTCCGGTTTCTTGCCTTCTTCCGTGACTTGCCGCCTCAATTTTCATCATACACTTTGTTCTTTGTTTAAAATGTGAGTGATTAGGAATTTATGTGTAAAAGTTTAGTTCATTAAATAATTTAGGGATTTTGAAATTAGTCCAAAAGGTAATTTTTGGCTTAAATTTAATTGAAATTGATCTAATAGGTCAGGCTCGGTCCAACCTCCACGGATCCCTAATTACACTCTATAAACAGGAGACTTAATAAGATACTTGAACCCTAGCTTCCAAAGACTAAATTTTTAAAAATCTCTCATCCCTACTTAAGGGAATTTTCTAAAACTCCACACATACACTTGGTTTATTTCTATTGTTCAAGTTAAATTCGTATAATAGAATTTTGCCCTCATAAAAGATTATACTTCGAGTTATGGGATAGGTAAGAAGATTCGCGATAGAGCCTGAAGAATATGGGGAAAAGTTGCTCGCCACGTCGATTCTTTAGAGAATCGTAATGTAAGTTATTCGATTTGTGGAATTCATGTATTAGTATTTATATTCATTTAAATGAACTAATTGCGCTCTTGGCATGCACTCTATGATTATATGCAAATTGGTCAATCCAAAAAATCACCTAGATAGATCTGTGTACTCTGATTTATTGTTTTTGCAAGGTATTATGCTACAAACCTCGTCAACAATATCAACCCATCTGAATTAAGACTTGATTCCACAAAGTAATAACACTAACTCCTCTTGAATATTGATCACCACTATCAAGGATTCCATGATATTAGGTGACGAAAGACCGACACATATTGACAAGTCAAAGTAGTGTATAACCAACACTATATTCTCAATGTTACTTGTGTTGATTTAGAAATGAACAATTTCCAAGATCTTTATACTTGATTTATACAACAAGAAGTACTTGTATCAACAAAATTCATTCGGTGCTATACCACATCCCAATGTATCAGTCATCCAAGATATAAAGTGACTTCGGATCGACACCAACAACTATTCACGATGGATTGTCTACATCTATCTAAGTTGAAAATGACTTGTACTTAAATCTCTGAAGTACCGACCGTAAGATCTTATTTAACCATGAGAAGAAATAATGTTTGTTCCATTATCAATTATTTTCTATATAATAAAAAAATAATGATAAATGACAAACCACGTGATACATAATTTTCTTCTCAAAATATCAAGAAATTAGGTCTTAGAATTCAAAGCAACGTAAAACATGATTTTTAATATATACCCAACGGCAACCAACAACTTGTTAAATCAACTGACGACAAAATTAAAAATTCCTAAATTAGTATCTTTAGTCGTCTCACAATATTGGAGTAAACTAAAAATTAACCCCGACAACAACGCCAAAAACTTGATTTATTTATTATTATCACTAACAATTCACCGCAATTATAAAATATAATTGTAAAATAGACAAAGGTTAATACGGGTATCAAATCTACACACATTAATGAGTAGACTCTGAGTATTGTGATTAAACGTCTAATACTATCTAGACCATAAGGTTTGAGAGTTGATTTGATTAACTAGTGAAAATAAAGAAAATAACAATAAGTAAATAAACAAAGTTCAAGTAGAGAAAGAGAATTCCTCGTTATTTATATCCTTGACTCTTGATGTAATTCTAATTATAAATCTATTATTCCATTAACAACTCTAGCTTTACTACGACGATCACAAATATCAATAAACTCCTATTAGGATAATTAATGGTAATCTTGACTTGATCCATTACAAGTTATGATCCAATACGATGTGAATGAAATATATAAAAATATTGCTAATGTTAGTAAGTTGGACTGGAAAGGCAAGAAATGTAGGTCATTTTGATGATCCACCACACTCTAGCGGCTGGCTAGGTTCGTTCTATTCTATATTTCGACTCCAATTTTTCACTTTACCAAGACCTGTCTTAAGTCTATTTATCTTTCTAAATATCCCATCGTGGCATATTCCTATATCTAAACCAAACAGGGCATAAAAATTTTATTAAAATGATGGGATTGAATTGTGACGCAACGGTCAGCCGTGACCAGTGGCGGAGGGAGTAGGGACAAAGGGGTACGAGTGTACCCCAAAAATCTTTTTTTAGTAGTATTATATATTTAAATACAAATTCTGAGTTTATTTTAATAATATATGTATAATGTCTCCCTATTTGGCTACTCCAAAAACTACGCGGCCAAAAACTAATGTCCCCCTAATCCATATTTGGCTATTCCTCCAATAAATACTGGAAAAGAAATAAAATACATTTAATAAATCAAAAAGTGGTAAAACTCAATTTTAATTCAAAGCATTTTTTACGGAACACAATAAAAATAACAAACCTATTGCCATCCCCAATTGAAAACCGCTTACTGCTTCTGCTTCTTGCCTTCTTCCGCCGCCGACTACCGCTCTCCAACTCCGGTTTCTTGCCTTCTTCCGTGACTTGCCGCCTCAATTTTCATCATACACTTTGTTCTTTGTTGAAAATGTGAGTGATTAGGAATTTATGTGTAAAAGTTTAGTTCATTAAATAATTTAGGGATTTTGGCAGCTTGTGCAAAATAGAATAATGTTTTACACTTTATGACTCTCTCTTATTGTCTTGGAATTGGGGTGAATTGAAAACAGCCGTGTTTCCAATTATTTGTGGATGAGAAATTCTCAATTATGTATTATTTTAGGGATTATAGAGTATTAAATGCACAAGTATTTAATTTTAAATAGCTTAATTGTTGTTTTGGATTCTAAATTATTGTGTTTCAATTTTAAAAATTTGATCTTTTGACTTCTATGATAAGTTGTTTTTTATGTCTAGTTATAATTGCTGTGAATGCACAACATTAGAATTGAATGGTCAATATTTATTTTGACAAATTTTGTAATGACATCGTATGCAGGAAATAAAATAAAAAGTGATGAGAAAACAATCCGATCTTCGACAATTTATGTCCAAAAGGATAAAAACTCATGATAGTTCAAGCTCTCCGGCTTCAAGCTCTCTACCTTCAAGCTCTCTGGCTTCAAGCACTCCACTTTCAAGCTCTCCACCTTCAAGCTCTCCGGCTTCAAATTCAATTGGTATTGTATCTCCTTCAGATGCTAGTGTGCCATTACATGAGGAAGAATTGATTTATGATATCGAAAAACTTCATCATGATCCTATTAGAAGAACCGATATAATGAAATATCCTCAAAATGAGCGAGATACAATTAGGAGGGCTCGTTTTGAAGAAATGAAGACTTGTCGAAAAATAAATTAGATATAATGTAGTTTATTTTTGTATTTTGAAATGTATGACTCTAAAATTTGTATATTTCAAAATATATTGCTTTTAGTATTAGTTTTTATTTTTGGTATGTTATATAATGATTTATCATATGACTCGCACCCCCGAATATAAATTCCTAGATCCGCCACTGGCCGTGACCCCCATATTAGGAAAAATAGTTTGCAGAGCAGCTAAGATTGCAAGTAATACAAAATATAGTTAGTAATATTTGTAGAGACACGGCATTCTTTATCCTGAAAAGCATCCAATCTCCCTGCACAAAAGAGACACGGCCTCACGTGTGGGCCGGAATGACACATCAGACTTCCATCACATGGGTAGGCAAGAGAAGAGATAAAGAGACATAATCCATCATCGACTTGGGTCCGCTCTGATACCATATTAGAAATGGGTCACTCACCCCTTAAAAGGCCTTATAAGGGGGAGGGTTATCCACACCTATATAGGTGAGCTAGGATCGTTACCAAGTCGGACAAGAATTATGAATTTTAACAAGAATATCTATAAAAATCCACAGATTTGATACCCAAGATTTAGCAGAAATCGATTGAGTGAACCAAAATCCGGGCATTACTTGTTAGAGAGATTTACTAAATGTGAACAATTGGATATCCTGAAAGGCGTGAAACACTTTCAGATCAAATCAATTTGGTGGTTCTACCAATATTTGATCGGATACAATTCATGTTTGTAGAAGATCCGTATGTTAATTTTTTCGATCATCCTTTGAACTAGAAAAATGATCAATAAGAAGAGGCTGAAAAAGAAACGTCGCGTCTCTTCGTTTTCATAACCGTTTTTAACAGTTTTTGGCGGGTTTCGAAAATTGCAAATTAGTCCTTCAATTATTGGAAATTATATTTCCGGATGAATTTTCTGTACAACAACTTTAATGAAAATAAAAAATTTCTGTACAGCTCGACCCCAGCCAGGGGCTCTGCCCCTTGGACCCCGCTACTCGGGGGCTCTGCCCCCGAACCCCTGTCTAATCATAATGAATTCAAACAAGCGTGCACTCCGCACTTCCAAACTTATATGATGTCTCATTATGATAATATTGATCAATCAAGTTAATCCAATTACACTAAAATAACCAACATTCCTCCCCTATTTTAGTGCAATCCATGATTAACTAAAACAAGTCATCTCAAAATTCAGACTTTTGCATAAATGAAATATCGTAACGATTGAATTGTACCTTAGTACATTACACATTCCATACATTCGAATACACAGGGTGTCTCTAAGGATTGAACCATGTGAACTCACATTGAATACACGAAGATAATGTACACAAAAGTTTACATACGAATATGTTTTATCTTGACACTATATTTACTAGCCTATGTCCTTATCCTTCATAAACATGTCGAAACCAAGTCCTAGTTTCTTGAAGCGGTTAATCTTCATGCTTACATAGGTAATTCTTTTATTCTTGCACCTATATATGCAATTTTTCAAAAGAACTATTAAGAATATATACATTCAACCTCCTTAACTTGTAGGTCTGAACACATACCTCGTCATCCCTTTATCTACATATAGGCAAATGATCACCCCTTTACCAGTAGTATCAAATTTGCTATATACACACTTGTCTGCTTGGTTTAATACAAAATCATTAGACAACACCACGTCATCAAACTTTTGATGCCATTGCTTGGGGGCTTGCTTTAGTCCATAAAGAGATTTAACCAATTTACATACCTTATGTTCATTACCAGGTATGACAAAACCTTCTAGTTGTTTCATGTAAATCTCTTCATCTAATTCACCATTCAAAAAAGCAGTCTTAACATCCATTTGGTGAATTATAAGATTATGTATAGCAGCAAGTGCTAACAATAATCTAATAGTGGAAATCCTAGCAACAAGAGCATAGGTGTCAAAGAAATCAATTCTCTTCTTTTGTCTAAAACCTTGCATAACCAATCTGGCTTTATATTTATCTATGCTTCTATCCACCTTCAACTTCGTTTTGAAGATCCATTTACTATCCAAAGGTTCACACCCAAGTGGTAAATCAGTCAGTTTCCAAGTATTATTTTGGATTATAGAATCCATCTCATATTGGATTGCCTCTTTCCAAAATGCAGCATCTCTCGATGCCATAGCTTCTTTGTAGATCCTTGGATCATCACTAATATTAAAACAATATTGATATTGAAAGTTAATTTCATCCCTTGATCCTTCTACCAAGTATAATTGGAAATCATTACCAAAAGACTTAGTTTTTCTTGCTCTACCCCTCCTTCTAATCTCAGGAGGTGTATCAGTCACTTTGTTAGTCACATCATTGTTACTAGAACTTGCAATCATGCCTCCAGGTTTAGGTGTAGATGTGAATCTATCTGCATTGCCAAAATCAGCATCTCTTGACTCAATAATAGAGTGCACAGATACGTAGTCATTAGGTTCTATGACATAGAACCTATAGCAGACAGAATTTTCAGGATAGCCAAGAAATACACAATCTATACCTCTTTGACCTATGGTTTTAATTTTAGGGTCAGTTAGTCTTACCACAGCCCGACAACCCCAAACTCTGAGATAACTCAGTTTTGGTGGTTTCTTATGCCAAAGTTCATAAGGGGTTACCTTGTTCCTTTTATTAGGGGGCTGCCGCCCCTTGGACCCCGCTACTCGAGGGCGCTGCTCCGAACCACTGTCTAATCATAATGAATTCAAATAAGCGTGCACTCCGCACTTCTAAACTTATATGATGTTTCATTATGATAATATTGATCAATCAAGTTAATCTCATTACACAAAAATAACCAACCTTACTGGCTCTCTGCATGCAGGGTTTTTTCTTCTTTTGTACTAGACAAAAGATATCATTCCTTGTTTGTACTGCACTTTTTTTTTGTTCCGGATTTAGGAGAGACGCATGACCCTCATGCGTCTCTTTTTAATGAGACGCATGACTCTCATGCGTCTTTCATAGTGCGTCTCTCTTTTTTTTCCGTTTTATTTTAACGACGCATGAGCGTCATGCATCTCTATAAAAGACGCATGAGACTCATGCGTCTTTTATTTTTTTTAAATTCCACCGACGACGCATGAGCCTCATGCGTCTTATAGAGAGACGCATGAGGCTCATGCGTCTTATAGAGAGACGCATGAGGCTCATGCGTCTCTAACTTCGAATTTAAACACCAGCGAAGGCAGTAGCTCATTCACGACGCAGAGAGGCGAAACTTGGTGGCGATTTTTTCTTTCTGATTCGGCGAAGAAGGCGATTTCCACTCGTGTTCCGGTAAGTTTCATTCAATCCTTCTACCTTCCTTCCTTATTTGTTGTTAATTTGAATAGATTGATTAGATTTCCCCTAATATTTGTAAATTAGGGTTTATAACAAATAGCTCCAATTTGGTTGATTTTTTTGTTGTTTAATTAATTGTAATGGATTTTAGTGGCTAAATTCATGCTATTGTATAATATTGGTATGTTTTAGATGATGATGTTGTGATTTTGGTTGTAAATTAGGGTTTATAACAAATAACCTAACTCATTACACTTGCAACCCTATCACTCGTTGTTCTCTTGTTATATTATGTTATTTGTACATGCCATTGTGAGTTTGTAATTATTGTTTTGTGAATATGTACTTATACTAGATGGCGACTTCAAGTTCTATCGGACATTTATTGTATGGACCCGAAGACCCGTCCGTCTTAAATATGCAAAAAAATCACATTTCAAATAAACTCATGAAAGAGGGAACAACCCAAGTATTTAAAGTCAGAAGGACTGAAAGTAAGACTTGGGACGTCGACATTCATGAGAATGTAAGATATTGGCTTGACGTCTTTAGTTTCAAAGGCGTGATCGATTGTGGGAAGCCAATGAAGGTCGACAATGAGTTGATCACGGCGTTGATTGAGCGTTGGAGGCCGGAGACACACACATTCCATCTACCGATCGGTGAGACGACGATCACCTTAGAAGATGTGCAAGCCATCTGGGGCTTGAGGGCGGATGGTCTCGTTTTCACAGGGCGTGACTATCATGACAACTTTCCAGATTGGACCAGCAAGTGCCGCGATCTGCTGGGATGGATACCAGATTCATCCACAGAGACAAAGCAAGACGGTTTGCTGATGACCGCGCTCATCAACCAGACTAGGATGCCACTGGGTGATGACCTACCTACGTACGTTTACATCCAAAGGGCACGTATCCATGCCCTAGTTTTATTAGGAGGTCTCATTCTACCGGACACCACGGGCTGTAAGGTGCCATTTATGTGGTTGAATGGGCTTGGGGATCCGGAAGAGGTGAAGAATATTAGTTGGGGAAGTGCGGCATTGGCCTACCTTTATCATTATCTGTGCGAGGCTTCCATGGATAAGAGAAAAGAGTTGGGCGGACCTATGATCCTTCTGCAGCTATGGGCATGGGAAAGAATGCCCACATTGAGGCCTGCGTTCATAGGACCAGTTGTGCACGAGCCATATACACCATGTGGCGCCAGGTATATACCTAAGTATTTATTTATTAATGCATATTGGGTTATTTTCTTACATCAATTTTATGTATAGGTGGAAAGGAACAACACAGATAGGAAATGCTCCTAGATACTCGGTTGAGCATTACCGTGACCAAATATCTCTGATTAGACCTAGCCAGGTGAATATTCTTTCGGTTTAGACTTCATTTATGAACTTATTATGAAATTAATTTGGCATTTGCATTGTTGTTTTGTAGTTTATCTGGACGCCATACGCACATTGCATACTGTCTGACTACTGCAATGATGTGAATGGATGCTCTTTGTGCGAAACCTACTTGGTATGTTGGGCCTATGTCGAGGCCCATGAGCCTGGAAAAGTGCGCCGACAGTTCAATCGGTATCAGGATATACCGCATTACGTAGATAGGATGCTAAGGAACGCCGATCATTTGGGCAAAAATGATCGGCGTGGCAGGAAGGGCAACAACTGGGCAAACACGCATCAGTTCTACATTGGGGAGTGGGACATGAGGTACGAGAGGTTCCAAGCTGCCGAATACGCCGTACCGATGTCCATGAATATTCCCATGAACCCGGGGTATATGGCGTGGTATAACAGGATTACCGTGACGTACATGACTCAGCCTGGGACACGGGCCACTGGTGGGATGAACGAGTCGGCTGCTTCGATGAGACTATTTGTAAGTTTGTTATATTAAACTATATGCTTTCATGTGATATAGATTGTTTAGTATTGATACGTGTATCATTTTTTGTCTAGGTTGAGGGTTTTCAGCAGGTTTTCCATTTAACTACGAAAGACGAAATGGACCCACGAGTGCGCCAGATTCGAGAAATTGTGAAGAATGTCCTCGAATCTACGAACAACGCTGATGTCATGGAGTACCCCGCTTCGCAACATCAGGATGTGGTCATGCCTTATGAACCAGAAGTAGTGCCACGGCGTCGTGGAGTGCCTGGTGTTCGGACTGGGGGACACGGCTACACAAAGCAGTTTAGGATGTCCCAGCCGTTGCCCGATTATGCCGCACCAGAGCCGCAGTATCAAGAGCCTGACCCACCCCAGTGGTATGCATACCCGGAGCATGAGTCCCAGTCACAGTGGGAGCGTCCCCAGTATTCTCCTAGCCAGCCGGAGCCCGATTGGACTCGTCGCCCATATTCACAAAGTCAAGACGTGCAGCAATGGAGTGGAGCCCGAGCGTCGGTCGATTCATTCTTCCAGAATTACCAGATCGTGCCTCCCGTACAATCTGCCGAAGAGGGTGATGCAGGAGAAGAAGAAACTGGCAACATAGAGGAGGAAAACGAGGAGGAACAGGTATTATTTTCAACTTATTGGTCGATCACTCTTATTTTCATTGGATCGATGTGCTTAATCTTGTTTATTTTTCAAATGGTTCAGAGCATCCATGTCGACCCTCGACCTTCTATGGAGGGTTCATCCCGCGGCGGGGTTGGGAAGCTCATGAGTAAAGTGTACAAGAGACTGTCAACGAGGAAGAATAAGGGGACTGGACCGTCTAAATACACTCCGTCGTCGTATAAGTAGAAACTGTAATCCGGAATAATTTATTTTGATTAGATGATTTGTTGGAGCTTGCAATATGTTGGGTGATTTTGATTGAAAACTCAATCACTACATTGTGTTTTTTATAATTTATTTGGATTGCAAACTCAAATCAATTGGTTGTGTGAATTAATTGTTGGATCAGTAGATGGGTGATCTGGCTGTTATGCGATTTAACAAGTTAAAGACGCATGAGGGAGATGCGTCTCTACCTAAGACGCATGACCCTCATGCGTCGTTTAAAGAGACGCATGAGGGTCATGCGTCTTAGGTAGAGACGCATGTCCCTCATGCGTCTTTTACTTGCTTAAATAACAACACAGGCGGAAATACACCCATCTACTGATCCAACAATCAATCAATTCCCTCATGCTGTTGTGATAGCAATTAATTGAAACAAACTAGTGAATTAGCAAACAATTGCAATAGCCGCCTAGTTTCTCAAACGTTACAACATTCAGTTAATACAAAATGGAACAAATCTTCAATTCATTCCAAAGTCTTCAAATTTGTTTCATGCTTTTTGTCCAACACTGTCTTCAACTACACAAGTCTTGTTACAACAGAAAGAGTATGATTTCTCATAGAACTAAACATCAAAATTATATGAACATAAAAAAATTGAGGTAAAAAAATACCTGCACTGCACATGTTAATAACCCCTACATAACACGACCGACTGTGCAGTTTCTTCGGTCATGACCCTCTACACCGCAATTCCTACACTTGCGTGGAGCTCTCGGTTCATCTTCCTCGCGGACATCCATTTGATTAGGAATCCTCCTTCTTCTGCCTGGTCCGCGCTTTCGAGGAAGCAACTGCTCAGGGGTGATACGCAATTTCCATCCAGGATTTGCCCAATAGTCTTGGTGTCTTGGTGCTTGAAATGAGACACCATAGTACTGTGCTTCCCATGTAGCTTTGTGGTTGTGTTTATCAATGAGTTCAAACATAGAGTTACCTCGATCTCTGGCAACGGTGCACGCATGTGAACAAGGGACTCTCCACATCTGCCATTTCCCACAACTGCACTTTGAATCCATAAACTCGACATCTTGTTTGTTATCGCCCTTTGCCTTTCCATTTTCAACACGTGGACGACTACGAATTTGGTAATGACCTAATTCTCGGGCGACTACTGAACAGTAATGCATTTGCCCCTTCGCATCATTCGCAACAAGTTTGTCCCTCGCCCAGGGGGTCAACCGACCTTTGGTTTGTTGTATTTCAGTCTTTCTATCTGCCCACCATTCAACTGTTCGCAAAAATGTCAGATCAACCAAAGCTCTAATTGACAACTCTCTTACACCTCTTAGTACGTTGTTGTAGCTCTCTGACATGTTTGTTGAGGGCACCCCCCATCTCAGTTCATCATCATAGCAAAGAGACCAGTTCTCTTTTTTGGCTTTGTTGAGCTCGTGTATCGCAATAAGACTTTCCTCCCGTAGTGCACGTCGCCTTCTCACGTACTTGCGTACTTGAGTTGTGACACCCAATGCCCATATCATGCCTTTCGCTTTACCTCCCTTACCCTTAAGTTTTGACAAGATATTTTTCCTCACATGGATCAAACAAAATTTGTGGTGACATATCGGCGGCTTTTTCCATTCATCAGAACGCATAGCCTTGAGGATTCCTTTGTGCCTATCCGAAATGATGCATACCTCCCTTTCGTACTTCACCACATGAATTCTGACATTATCCAAAAACCACTCCCAGCTGTCGCCAGTTTCTTCATCAACAATAGCATATGCAATAGGCAGACATTTCTTGTTAGCATCAACACCACAAGCAACAAGCAGCTTACCTTTAAATCTTCCTCGGAGGTGAGTTCCGTCTATTTTCAAAACTGGTTGGCACTCCTGGAAAGCATGTATAGCAGGCCCAAGTGCCCAGAACACGTAATAGAAGACTTTAGTACGGCCCTGGCTCAACAACTCGTTATGCCTCCACTCAACAATGGTGCCTGGATTCCTATACTGCAGTTCAAGCATGTAGCTTGGTAAATCCCTAAATGACTCCTCCCATCCACCAAATACAATCTCTAAAGCCCTTCTCCGTGCATACTATGCCTTCTTATAACTGACTACCACATGAAATTTGTCATGAACAAAATTTCTTACGGCGGCGGCACTAAACTCTGCATTTTTTAGCAACTGATGGCGAATACACAAAGCAATCATTGGTGATGAAAAGTTAGCATGTCCTCTATCATTACGATGACCTTCACAACTATGGCGTCCCCGCCACTTCCTAATCTCCCACATATCATCATGGGCCATGTGTGTAACAGAAACTTCCCACCGACATTCATTCGCTTTGTCAGCGTCGGTCTCGCTGATAATAGCTGTCCCATCTTCTGTCCTCCCATTAGGAAATTTGCACACAGCATGCCACATTCTTAATTTACTCTCAACCACCCTAAATTGCCGGTGTTGCCTCAGACTCCACATAGTAATAGCAGTCTTCACATGCAGCTTGCTATCAAATTTTGTTCCAGCATTAATCCGATATGAGTGTTCTTCATCCCAGTACATGGTACTGCGTTCATTACCAACTTCAGGTACCTCAGTAGGACCACTTGGCAGTTTGCGAAAATATTTCAACCCAGTGTGAACATATTCTGGAAGTGGTTGTTCACCTTGTACGACGGGTTTATACACTACCTCCTCATCACTAGAGTCAGCACCGGAATCATCACTTAAAATATCATCAGACGATGAGGACGACAATTCTGGATCTGCAAGGTCTCCTCGTACAACATCAACATCAGCATGCTCTTGTACATTCTCTTGAGTATTCAATCCAACATCTGCCAAATCTGCAGCATCTGTTTGCTCATTCATACCGCAATCGATGCTCATAGGTTCAAACCTCGTAGATGATCCAACACCATGATCAACAATTGGTAGGATGTAGGCATTTCCAACAGACGAATACTCAACAAATAATTCAATATGCCGAGTAGAATTTAGAGCCGCATTGAACATATAAAACACACTTTGATCACTGTCAACCGCAGTACATACATAACTCGTACCGGTACCCAAGAAACAATGCCTCCAAGATATTTCGATGAAGTGTTGGTTGGAATCTATTCTTATCTTAGCACATATCATTGCAACTAATTCAGATAATGAAACACATGAATCTAATATGATGGAAGCTCTCGCACGAGGAGGATCATAACAAATGCCCACATGAGGAAGTTGATATATTCTTCCACCCCAATATAAACTCACGAATACTTGCATGATTTCTGCAAAAATATACATACAACAATTAAAGACAATTTTTTTCAATAAACCCTAATATAGTAAGTTTACAATAAATTTATCAGAGACCCTAATAATATGCATATAAACAACAAATAAGGGAGCAATGTTGAAAGATTGAAGGAAACTTACCGAAATACGACGAGAATCGCCAAGAAATCGCCAATTTTTCCCTTCCTCCCTTTCTCTCGTGTAGTCTGCCTATTCTGGCTGGATTTGCAGATTTAAGCAAGTTAGAGACGCATGAGCCTCATGCGTCTCTCTATAAGACGCATGATGCTCATGCGTCGTCGTAGGAATTTAAAAAAAATAAAAGACGCATGAGTCTCATGCGTTTTTAATAGAGACGCATGACGCTCATGCGTCGTTAAAATAAAACGGAAAAAAAGAGAGACGCATGACTCTCATGCGTCTCTATGAAAGACGCATGAGAGTCATGCGTCTCATTAAAAAGAGACGCATGAGGGTCATGCGTCTCTCCTAAATCCGGAACAAAAAAAAATGCAGTACAAACAAGGAATGATATCTTTTGTCTAGTACAAAAGAAGAAAAAACCCCGCATGCAACACATTTTGCGAAAAAAAACCCCTTTTGCTCCAAACCCCTCTTTTTTTGGGTAAATAGAATTTATTTACTGCATTTTCACAGGCAATTTTCAGTTTCCATTTCTTATTTATGATCTCATTTGTTTCAAATTACAGGGAATTGTGGAAATGGGGTCTGCTGGTATTGATGATTCGTCGCAGAAAACGATTGAGCCGGAGTTGGTTGACATTGGGAACAAACTTCTCAGGCGCCCTTCATCAACTGATGACCTACTCATGCTCCTCGATGTATGCGGGTTTATGCGTGTGTTTGGTGAAATTCCTATTTCAGATAGAGAAACTGTTTGTGCAAATGCCTGTTTAATCTCTCAACTCTTGATTTGCTTATTAGTGAAAAAAAATCAAATTTTTGTTCATACGGTTCGTTTTTGAAAGAAATGAAATGAAATTTAGAATATGGATAAGATTGAATAGTACTCCATGCTCAACTTTTCTAAATTTTCATTGCATAAACTTCAAGTTACTAGATTCCCCAATATATACAAGCTATAGATGATTTTACGCTAAGTTGCTAGCTGTAACCTAGTACATGTTCATTAAGACTAAAGCAATCGTACAGACGAAATCTGCATAAAAGTTAATACAGATAAAGCTGAACCAGCTGCACTGTCTTGCAACTTTGATCTCCAGCTTGACTGAAGATGTGCTGAGTTCTGTGTAGTGTTGGAGCTGGAGGCCTTGATTTTATTTGTTCAAGTCTGGAATTAACATAAATCTGATAAGCCTTTGTTTGAGTGATCTTGGAATAAATTTGAATCACTTAAAACTGAAATACCTATGGGCGAAATAAACTATTCTATTCAAATTTTCTGTTTATGACATTGCCAAGGCAACTCATTCATTTAGTTTCTTTTAGTGTTTTATCCCTTCATCATTTCACTGACTGAAACTATGGTCTTATGATTGGATTGATCATTGTGCTGTGCTTCCAATGGTAAAAACTTGTTTGTTGATGTAGTTTATAGTTCCTGGTCGTAGGATACACCTGGAAAGGGCAGACTTAATTGTAAATCATGAAGTTTCTTGGTCTATTGGTTAAAACTGGTGGTAGACACATTTTAGGAGTTGGGTCAACAATTCGTAGAACAAAATGCAGGATGAACTGGGCCTTTATCTTAATGTTCTTATGCATGCTGGAAAACATTTGCTTTGCAAAAACTACAACAGTTTCACAAATGCGACAATTGAAATTTCTGTAATTTAACTTTTCATAGCCTTTCTTTGGGCCCAGGTAAGGTGGGGTTAGCTAGTAGCTACTCAGAAACTCAACATTTCTTGAAATCCTTTTTGTTTTTTGAGGAATTTTTTTTGGGAGTGTTTGGTGCTCTGAAGACAAGAAACTTAGAGTATCTAATTAGGATGGAGGTTATTTTCCTTTTGATCTTGGATGGGAGAAAATATGATGACCTTCATAGCAACAGATGCATTTTTTGATTGATTAACATGGCTATAAGTGAATCAATAAATTATTTGCAAACTTGTTTCCGATATATGTTCTTTATTGAATTCACTTTGAATCAGATCATTCTTTTTTATGCGACACGTCAGTTGCATACCAACCCTTGTGTAATTGATTAGTTAAGTGATCCACCTTTGCTGTTTTTTTCATGCATGAAAAGTTGAAAACTCAGTAGATGTGTAACGAGCTACCTGTTTTACATTTCAAACTGCTCTTTTGAAACATGTGGCAAAAATAAATGTTTTTTTGTTGATTGCTCCCCTCGTTCCCCTGTTTATTTGTTAATAATTGTTAAACAACATATTTCATTGACTTTATTTTCACCCTTAACAACACTATCTCTCCTTCGCTCTTCTTTAAATTTTCATCCTTTTACCAGCTAGGTCGATGTTACTGATAGTCTGTGTAATTTAGGAAGCAGAGACTCTTTTAGCCAAGGTTTGGCAACAGCCTCCCAGGTCTACATGCAAAGCACTTCTTCAGATAATGAAGGCGCTTATTACTGATGAAGTATTGCACAATGATGATTTCAATGTCCAAATTGCAGTTGCATCTTGCTGTAATGAGCTTACCAGGATAACTGCTCCTGAATTCCCTTACGAAGATGATATAATGAGGGTATGAAGATGCAGTCAATTATTTCATGTCTAAATATATACTCAGGATCACACCCTCTTATCTCATCCTTCTATTTGCACAAGCACCCCATACTCTTATTCTGTGTTTGCTGGTGACAGGAAATTTTCCAACTATATATGATTGCTTTTGAGCAATTATCTTGCGAGTCTGGCCGCAATTACTATAGGACTTTGCATATTGTTGAAACTGTTGCAAAAGTAAGATCATCCCTGATTCTGTTGGATGTCGATACTGATGGGCTGGTTGTTGAGATGTTCCGACTTTTTCTTAACAAGATTGGGTAAGTTTTTGGGGGAGTTTCTCTGCTACTATACATGAACTTGAATTTTCTAATTCTGACCTTACTGAATTTATAGGCTGTGTCCATACTATTTCTCATGGTTTTAGTTTCAAACGTATTTTGGTAATCAATAATGATTCTAATTATGGTGAAGGTCAAAAAACTCTTCTGATATCTTCAAATACATGGAAATGATCATGACTATGGTGATAGAAGAAAGTGATGAAATCTCATTTAATCTCCTGAGGCCTCTTCTAGCTAGTGTCAAAATGAAAAATAGGGTAATGATTCCCTCCTCGACTATTTATGCTATGATTATCCCATTTCTTTCTAAACAAGTGCACCTGTGCTTCAGGATATTTTGCCTATTTCATGGGAATTGGGTAACAAAGTCTTTGAAAACTGTGCAACTAAGCTCCAGCGATATCTCAAAGAAGCAGTGAAGGCAATGAGTCTGGAATTTGATGATTATGCTGAAATAGTTGCGTGCATATGCCGTGAAACATACAATGATAATGACATGGTTTGTTCTTATAAACTCTGAATTAAAACTCTGTTCTCATACATTGTTTTGTGTTGATTGAACTAAAGCCACCCTCCTCTTGTTTGTCAGACAATCATTATTTTGAGTCACAAAAAGTGATATGTGGAAAACAAATTGGCTGATGGAGGATCAAATGTTAATGTGTGATGAATGTGATGATTTATTGATCCTTGTTTGGCCTTTTCTCCTAAGTTCAATCATTAAGCTTGCCTTTTATGGCCAGTTTACTGTGACAAGCTATAGTCATTTTTCAGAGCTCGCTTAGCTGTCCTTTACTGTTTTTGAAAATGTCTCCTTCATATTATACTATTACACTGGATACCTTACATTCTTATTACACGACTCCATGATTTAGTATGGAATTTCTCATTTATTTGGTTGGAGACTAGAAAGGAATAGAAGAATGGTAGAAAGATGCAAGATTTGTGAAGTAAAAGACGGATTAACTGCTTTCTTTTATATGCCTGAGTCTCAAAATTTCCTTCTACTACAACTTTTCTTTTGGTCGCATACTGCAATCTCTATTCCTTAAGAGAACAGCTATCTTACCTTCTAGTCAAAACTCATTTTGTTCAAGTCTTTACTCTTTAGATATTCATTACCTCATCAAACTTGAATGTGATGCAAACAACTTGTTATAGGCACTTGTTTAGCATGAGAAACTGGAGGACGATTGGTAATCAGAAAAATGCTATTCCATTTCCCAACCAGTCTTCAGATGTTCTATATGACATGAAACTGATCAGCTTGGGTCTGGGATATCTAAGGAACTTATGCAAATAAGTTTGGAAACTGGACAGTAAATTAGAAGGATGTTCTTTGAATGAAGGCATTATGAACTCAATTGGGTAACAGAAAGAGTAGCTTTCAAAAATATGAAAATTGAATAGGGAATCTAAAGATAAACTTCTTGAATGACATACTCAAGAACATCTACAGTTCCTGTAAGACTGCCAATTCAAAAAAATTCCCTATTTCTGTGGTTATTTATGGTACCATTCTCTAAATCATCTGATACCTTGTCATGTATTGGCACTCTTCTATATGATTGCTGTCTGAAGGTAAATGCGCTTATCTGATATCTGGGAAAATTCAAGATTAACCAATAAATGTTCTCTGTGGAGTTGTATGCTTATAACTTATAAGTTCCAAACAATTACCTTACCTTTTTTCTCTTCCATTAAAAAGTTCATCTGTTATTTTGTTGATGTTTTATTTGTCAATCAGGTATCAAAGGAGGTATCACCTGCTGCTGGTGTGGCATCCCAAACAGATCGAATTTCCAAGGCTGTGAAAGATATTTGTTCTCTGCAAACTGATGATGGTAATGTAACTAAGTTGGACAGTGAAAATTTGTTGGAAGCAGTAAAAGACTCTCATCAGATTATACTATCGGACGCAGATACAGGTGCTCTTAGAAAGAGAAGGAGGAAGCCTAGTCCCGCGTTAAGACCCAAAGAGGATGAACATACTATGGGAACCGAAGATAGCTATTCCCATGAAGGATCTCCAGGGTATAATGTGGAGAAAAAAGACTTAGCTTTGATGTCAGAACGGGGACACTCAAGCATGTTAAGCAATTCATTGCGAAAAAAGAAAGATTCTTTTAGTGAACCCAGTCTTGCAAAAAATGGTCAGTCTCATAAGAAAAAGAGTATGGTTAATCAGCACAAGGACCTGGAGTTTACATCGACATTGAAAAGCAAAATCTTGAAAATGAAAGAGAGAGGACATGATGCACCAAAGAAGACTGGTAAAAGGGTTATTGCTGGATCAAGTAAGATGAGGGTGGAAAAGAAGGGAGGTGTAATTGGTGACGCAAGCAAAGAAGAAAAACATCAGCTTTCACCTCAGGTACTGTTTGTGAGAAATTAAATTATTTCCCATGAATATGTACACAGAGATGCTGCATGATAGGTCATTATTTGTCTTGTGTTTGATGAACTTTTCCCGTTCAACTATGTCCAATTGTTTTGGAATAATTTATGCAGATGCGGGGATCTCATATGTCTAAACCTGCAAAAGCCAATTTGGAAAAGGATAAGGTACCATCATGTTCTATCGTAAAATATGGTGTTAATTTAAAACATCCTTGGAGATGCATAATTTTTTTTAATATATTTCCAATACACTTCCATTCAGAAGAAGTCAGGAAAGCCACGTGTGGATTTTGGAGAAGAGTTAATCAGTTTAAGGATACAAGTGTGGTGGCCAATGGATGAAATGTAAGTACGGCATGTTAAACTATATCTTTCTGGTAGTTGGTTTCATTGAGTTCTTGCTTCAGACGAAATGGGCATTATTTTAAGTTATTCAGGTTTGGCCTTAAAATGAACCTCATTTCTTGTGTCCTAAGTATTTCTATTTTAGACCCTCTCAAAAACAAAAGTATTTATGCGGTAGAAAATTCCCCAAAAGTCACCACCATACCATACTTTCGTATAACTTTTCTTGCTTCTAAAAGTTCAATAAGTGATCTTATCTTCGATTGTTTTGAAATTGTTGTTTCAATTTATTCATAATTGTCCCTAAAAATACTAAGATGATGTAATAACATTAACACATGTTTTTGGATTTAATTGGATGGTTGGTCACTAAGAAAAATGAGCACCACTGTTCTCTTAGATATGCTCTATGTCTCCAGATTTTATTGGATGGTACTGGTTGGTCACTAAGTTTTGTCGTGTACTTGCAACTGTTTAGGAAATGAACAGTGGTGCCCGTTGTCTAATAAAGATGTTGGAAGTTAGACACTTCTTAAAGACTGTGATTAAGTTCAAAATTGTCCTGAAAGGCATCAAAAACAGGTGAACTGTTGCCTATCTCAGATAATGAAGTCCCTTTGTCTTACCTGTCCACAACACACACTTGCTGTCTTGCATGCGACTTAGAAACCAGAGTTGTTCCTTCCCAATTGAGAGAAGCTTCGCTTAGGAAGCTAGACTAATAGGATGAAATAACTTTTCTAAATATAGAAGTTGGTTGCTCTGTTGGTATCACTGGTTAGATTTAGTTTTCATTTTACTGGTTTGTTATATCATGATGAGATCCTCAGAATAAATATCAGGGTATTCTGCATCATCTTTGTGGTGGTTCTGCAGTCCTAGAAAATACCAAGTTTTAGTTTTAGTTCACACAGCCAACGTCTTCATAGTTTTGGATTTTAGATATGCTTCATCTGGAAAATACCAAGATTTTCTCACATTTAGCTTTCATAACATGCAGGTTTTATCCAGGCACTGTTAAAGCTTTTGATCCTGAAACAAAGAAACATGAGGTGACGAGACTTCCTTCTTTCATTTGCCGTCTGTACCATACTCAAGCTTCCATCTCCAATACTACTTTTTAATGTGGGTTATAGGCACTAAATCCTACTAGTACTTTTTCATAGCTTTAAATTCGTGGGCATATAGGCATTAAAGCCTCAGATTGTTTAAACCATGGAAAAGGCAATACCTTTGTTTCCTACTACTTACGTCAACTTGGGCAGAAACTTTATCTTAGTAGGGATACTACACTTGCTGCTACATCATGCATTCGTCCTCATGCCTCTGTTTGTCGCTCTCACTTATATTTCTATTTGTAACACATCTAGTTATGTTCTTACAGGTTTTGTATGATGATGATGAAATAGAGCTCTTGAATCTGAGAAAAGAAAAATGGAAACTGTTTCGTGACGAGCAGTCTCCACAAGTAAGATTTCTTGTCATATTATTTTTCATCCTCTTATGTTTAAAATTTTTTGTTGTGTTGCGGATGTAAAAGTTTGACAAAATCGTTACAGAAACAAGTAACCGGTCATTCATCTCCATCCAGAGAGCTTACCAAGTAAGTTTAATCAAAAGAAATTTAATATGAACTTCTTAACCTTAGAATGCTTTTCATGCCCGCATCCTCAAACTATATTGTTATTGTACGTGGTGTGTGAAAAATCTTCTTATCTATGTTCAATGTTAAGCCAGGAGATATAAGAAATTCTGACGTAGTGTTGCAATATTTAACTACCAAACGTCGAGATTTAGGAACCTTTCTATATCAGTCTGGGTATCTTTTCTTCCTTAAGCATTGATCTTAGATGGGGAGTCCAATTGGCATTCTCCACTCAGCATTATCCTAAACCTTGAACTCTGATAAAACTTTCCATCTTTTCAAATTTATGGAAACAAAAAAAACTGATCTGTTTTATGATCTCAATCAGGACTAAAGAAAACAAAAAAAGAAAAGCAGACACGTTGAAGAAACAGCAACAGCATGCTGCCTCATCATCTAAAAGGTTAGTTTTTCGTTACGAGCTTCGAAGCCTTCAGGTCAGATAGCAATCCCTTAATGGTGACATTTCTCCGTTCAGATTAAAAGGGGAAGCCCTCAGTAAATCCAAAGACACTACTTCACCTGACTTTCATCAAGCCGTGGCTGAATTTGACGAAGAGACTTGTGAAACTAACATCTCAGCAATGGATGGTGGGGAGAATCTTGTGAGCAAGTAAGGGTCAGAACGATCAAGGAAACAAAGGGCAGCCACATCCAAGAAATGCACGAAGTGATCAACCTCGACGTTGGTTCTTGATGTTCATGCATATACCATGTTGAAGGATTTCATGGATTTATGATCATGTATAACCTTTCCTTGTCAGGATACAATGGCTAGACACAACAATAGCACATGAAGCTTCAAGTAGTGGGCTTGTTTTGATTGTTACTTTAATCCCCTAGAGTTGGGTAATGCTTTTTTTATTTTCGTTTGACCACAGGTGTTCCAAACCTGCCTTCGGTGGATTCAGATTACCTTCGGTGGATTCAGATTAATCCTACTCGACCGGGCTTGCGGATTAAGGCTGAAAGTCAGCCCGCGGGTGGTGGGGTTTGAACCCGTGACCTCAAGGTCATCACAGCTCTCCGTTGCCAACTGCGCTACAACCCGTTGGTATCTTAAACAATTTTTTAATCTTCAAATATATAGTGTTGTTTCGTCCACATATAATTTGTTTGACTTGAATAATGTACTAATGATTTATTAGAATTCAAAAATTTTGAGAAACGATTTCACATATTATCAAAAATCAACAATTTATAAATTATCAACACACTTTGTTTTATGATAGGCTATATCATGTGAAGCATTTACACACGTTGCTTTCATGGTTTCCATTTTCTTTGGGTTCGATCAATAGAATTGGTTCAAATTTAAAGCTTAGATATTATTGTGTCAGTTATTTTTCAATTCCAATCTAGATATATTGATGGGTCAATTAAATTTAGCCTATCATTGATGACCTAGATAACACGAGTATAAATTTATGGGATTTCATTCTAAAATCAATTGGAGTTAGGAGTTTGTTTGAGTTCTCTTTTTACATGTGATATTGTTATAGTTATTTTTGTTTCATTTGGCAACAATCACAACTGCCCCTCAAACTCTGTTCGGTATCATGGAATTGAACTTGCGGAATTGAAATTGGAACTTTGAATTGCTTATACAATGTTTGGTATAACAAAAATTTTGAATTTATAATTAAATTATACTAATTTCAATTCCTCTCAATTCCACAATTTGAATCAATATCAAAAGCATGCAAATGTAATATTTGCTTAGAGCATTCACAATGGCTCGGACTAGTAAGATTCGCTTAGGCCATCCACAACGCTGTTCCTATACCGTTCCTTAAACTACTATTTGAGGGCCCCACTGTACTATTTTACTTCATTCCTTAACTAAGGAACAGAACCTGCAACCCTCCGTTCCTTAACCGTTCCTTAAATTACTATTCATTCAATTTCATTTTTTATTTTTATTTCCAACTCAATTCAATTAAAAAAACACACTTTAATAAAAAACACACACACTTTATTAAAAAACACACAACATTAAAACAAAGTTACAACTTAAACTTAAAAAAATTAAAAAGCACACAATTAAAATCCTAAAAACGGATACAAAAAATAAATAAAAAATAAAAAAATAGGAGTATTTATAGAGTAAATAAATTTAAAAAATAAAAAAAAATTAAAAAACGGATACAAAAAAACGGTCATAATACCGTTGCAAATTTTTTTTTTTTATTAAATTCGAATTAAAAAAAAAAATTAATTATTGCGTCAAAAAACGAAACCCACTCGCGGGGCAGCGAGTGGGCTTCACGCGACGAATGGGAGGCCGCCACGTCGCCTCGGCGCATGGCGGAACGGGTCGTGCCACGGCAACGACCCACGGCACGGCATAGGCACGGATCGGCGACGGTTCGGAGGCTGCAACGCTGGTCCTTGGCGGGACCGTTCCGGCGGCACGACATCGGCACCGCAATGCTCCAGCGTTGCGGATGCCCTTAGAACATCCACAATGGCTCGGACTAGTGGTTGTCACATCAACAATTCTTAGTTCGACCATTCCTTCTGCAGTGGTTCGGACTAATATCTACCCTATCAATTAAAACTCATTTTTCATTTAATTTTTAATATTAATTGTTTTTTATTTTTGTTTTCATTTGCCAAAATACAAAATATATTATATTAAACACAATAAATTTAAACAAACACCTACATTACTTAATTAAAAAAAATACATTACTATTTTTTTTTAAAAAATACATTACTAAATTTTAAAAACCTACACTACTCTAATATCTAAATCCAACTTCTTTTTCAAATTCTTGATCCTCTTTTCATACCTCTGGCGCGTGTCTGGATTAGTGGCATTGTCACGGATGGTGGTCGCGTCAATTAGCAACCTATAGTCGTAACTCTCGCGAAAGTCACCGAACTCAACGAGCACTAAGGCCACGAGTGCAAGCGGGGAGCCGATCCAGACGCGGTCGCCTTCCCTTTGGCATGGGCTTTGGCAGTCTTGTTGCCAACGGGACGCCTAAAGTAGACGTTGGCATACTGGAACTCCTTTCCGGCTCAGCGTTGAGATCCATAGGTGTCTAGAAAAAAGAAGTATTTTGGGCAGATATGGAGTCTAATACTCCTTTATCTGCCATTACTTGTCACTAGTTTTCTTTTTAGTCCATCCACCAATACTTGCCGTACTTACCTTTTCTACTCTTAGTAATGTAACCGACATTCCATTAACCCATTCTCATTTTATTACTATAAAACTAATACTCCCTTCGTCCCAAGGAAGATGACTCCTTCCTTGGGCGGCACAGGAATTTATGCAACTTTATTTTGTATGTTAAGTAAGTGGAGAGAGTAAAGTAAGAGAGAAGGAATAAAATAGAGATAAAGCTGTTTACATTTTTAGTAATGTGTCATCTTGATTGAGACAAACTAAAAAGGAAAGTGAGTCATCTTTAATTGACGGAGGGAGTACTACTCTGTCCCATTAAAAATAAAATGTTTTCCTTTTTGGATTATCCAATTAAAAATGAAATGATCATTTCTACATTTTCATATCTTTTATTTAATTCTCTCATCATTAACTAAATAAAATCTAGTACCGAAAAGCAAATGTTTTATTTCTAATGGGACGGATGGAGTATATAAAACTAAGACCCATCTTTCACTAACTTTTTCAACTTACTTTCCATTACATTTCTTAAAATCTGCGCCTGCCGCCGAATCAACTTGTGCCAAGTATTGGAGGACGAATGGAGTATATATGGATGGATGTAGTACTCCCTCCGTCCCTGAAAAGTATAAACTAGTACTCCCTCCGTCCCACTCAAGATGACCACATTCTTAAGTGACACGGGATTTTAGTAAGAGTTATTAGGTGGAATAAAGTAGAGAGGAAAAATGTAATTAATATTTTAATGAGGAGAGAGGAGAGATGATGTTATTTTCAAAATTGAAAAGTGGTCATCTTGATTGAGACAAACAAAAAAGGAAAGATGGTTATCTTGAATAGGACTGAGAGAGTATTTCCTTTTTAGTTCGTCCTGAAAAGTATGAATTTTCTAATTTTGAAAACTCATATTTCTCTAATGATGTGAAATCCATTCTCCACTAATTATACTTTAAAAATATTTTACTTTTGTTCTCTCTATTACTTTTTCAATTATGCATTAAAATAAGTGTCCAATCAAATGTTTATAAACATTGAATTCCACAAATCTGTTAAATAAATAAAAGTGATGCGATGTAGGCCCAAGTAATAAAATTGGTGAATTCCAGAAAAGCAAGAGTGGGATCTATCTAGGGTTTTGTAGAATAAAATTGCACCAAAATAGTAGACGCTGCTGCGTTTCCTGCTCATCCCCTTAGGGCACTCACAATGGGGCGCCCGATGGCACGCATTTGTAGAATAAAATTGCACCAAAATAGTAGACGCTGCTGCGTTTCCTGCTCATCCCCTTAGGGCACCCACAATGGGGCGCCCGATGGCACGCCCGATGCGTGCCATCGTCCTCGGGTGCCCGTCTTAGGGGGCGCCCTACGCCCACGCCCTAAGCTTCGGGCGCGGAAGAATCGCGGACGATGGCCTATCGTCCGCGCCATCGGGCACCATTGTGGGCGCGGACGATGACACACGTTTTTTATTTTTTTTTAATGTTAAATTCGAAAATTTTGTATAAATACCCCTTACCCCACCTTCATTTGTAACATTTCATTTCACGATTCCACTCTCGAAACTCACATTTACTACAAAATGGATTCAAGTCCCAATAGTCCGATGTTTAGTGGTGATGCGCGTTGGCCGGGTACAGAACCTGATGAATATCGGCTGTTTGATGCTAACACGCAGTACGATCCCGAATTCAGTATGGATTCGTACGGTTTGTCTGACACGGAGCTGTCTCCAAACCGACACGTCGCCCCCTCCCGCCGCGCCGCCGACGCCACACCATCCGCCGCCGCTGCCGCTTCCGCCCCCGCAAAAAAGAAGCGGATCCGGCAACGAGCGAAGAGTACGCCCCCGGCCGTACAAACTACCAGTCGGATGAAACCCTCGTCTTAGCGAGGTGTTGGGTGGATATATCGGAGGACCCGATATTCGCTAACAACCAAAAGCAGCTCGCGTACTGGAGCGCATCGCTGAGCGCTACAATGAGGCGAAGCCGCTGAGCACGTACAAGTGCCAACGGGAGCAGCTCCACAAGCACTGGGATCAGGTGAAGAAGCAAGTCAACCTGTTCGCGGCGGAGTACGAGAAGTGTGCGAGGGAGCAGGGGAGCGGCGAGAGATTGAGCGATGTGCGCGATAAAACGTTGTTGTCGTACCAGTCTCTGTACGGCGACTTCAAGCATTTGGGCATCTGGGTGCTTTTAAGGGACAAACAGAAGTTCCAAGGCTGGATTCTGCACACCGGTGCGACAAAGAGGACGAAGACCACCGCCGCTGGTGGTTACACGAGCAGCGACAGCGGAACTCGTCCGGAGGACCTCAATCGGATGTACACGGAGGAGGAGAGTTCCGACACACCGATGTCCTCCCGGCGTCCCATAGGCGTCAAGGCTGGGAAGAACAAGGGGAAGGCGACGGCGACATCATCCTCGACCGCCGCCACCCCATCGCCGATCCCGGTCCCGATCCCGACCCTGACGACCGCCACGTATGAGTCGTTGGCAACAACCTAGATGGCGAAGACATTTTTGCAGACGTACAAGGCCCTCGCGAAGTGTACGGACGCTGCCCAAGCCGAATATCTCCGGGGTTGATCGATGAGTTGTGCCGGAAGTTGGGAATTGCGTAGATTAACCAACTTGAATCTTGTAACTTTTATTTAATGAATGCAGTCTTCGCCGGTTTTTAGCTACTCGTTGTGTTTTTTAATTAGTTTGCATTATATATTTGAAAATATTTAAATTAATTAACTAAACAATATAGGGCGCGCCTTAGGGCGCCCCACTGCAGGTGGGAGGGTAGGATGATAAGTGGGAGAGTAGGGGGATAAAAATGATGACGTGCCGGTGTATAGGGCGCGCCTTAGGGCGCCCTATTGCTAATGGCCTTATTCCGCAGGTACATTAATCACTTTTTATCTCGCAATTTCTCTTGTTATTTCGTTCCTTTTTCTCTGTTGTGATCTTATTTGTTTGTTCTGCTTATTACGTTGATCCTGTTATTTGTATTTTTCCCCTAACTTGTTTAGATTGATCTGGATTTATTCTAGAAATATTGATCCTCTGAGATTCAAATCGTTCGTATCTGAATTTGATTTGAACTCGGAGCTGAATTTTCACTTACAATTTGCTGATTTGTATTTTTTGCACATTGCAGTTTATTTAATTAGAGGCTGCAAGAATGTCTGGTGATGGGGTACGTACTAAACAAGTCCAATAGCAGTGACGGCCCATCAGCCCAAAGCCCAAGGAAGAGTATCAGTTCGGCATTACCAAAGAGTTCGGCCCCAGCCTACAGCTCGGTAAAAGCCGACCAATCAAGCTCTACTCTCAGATCGGCAAAAGCTGCTCGGCAATAGTTCAGCAGTTCGGTCTCAGTATTCGACCGAACTGGGAGATAGTGGACTCATGCAGAACCTCCACGACCTCCACTACACGATCTATTTAGTGGTGTCAACTCATGCAGGATCTCATGCAGGATAGCGGACCAAACAAAGAGATAGTGGACCCATGCAGGATCTCATGACCTCCACGACATCCACGACCTAGTTAGTGGTGATGCAAGCCACGATCTTAGTTCAATGTATAAATAGAACTTAGATCAGATAGACTAAGGGAAAAAAAAGCTCTCTAGACATCAAATATCATATAGCAAGTCTGTATTTGTAAGCTGTAAACCAGATCAAGCAATACAATCTTGCCCTCCTTTCTTCCCGTGGACGTAGATTTACCTCAGTAAATCGAACCACGTAATTCCTTGTGTCGTGATCTATATTTTTACCCGCATTTATTACTATCAAAAATTCGTCCAACCATCACTGGCGCCGTCTGTGGGAAACAGAGAACCAAATTTGTGATAAAGCGAATTTTTGACCCTTTTTCCACCCCAAAAAAAAAAAAAAAAAAAAAAAAATGCATACCAGATCACGTAACACCCATAATACCGTTCGTGATAACCATGAGGAAGCTAGTCCAGCCCGCAGGTCTGGAAAACAGCCTCGGGAGAAATCTACTTCCAGTTCTCACGGAGAAGGAACAAGCCGCTCAAAGACTCATCGCACCGAGTCTTCCCAGCAGCCCGATTTGAACGAGGCTGTCAAGTTGTTTTTGGCCGAGAAGCAGGAAGAGTTCTTAATTTTCCTGCAAAAGGGCCAAAAGCCGGAGACGAAAACGGTGGATTCTCCCTCCTCATCCAGACATGAAAGTCACTACCGCAGTAGTGCCGTGTCTTCCAGGAAGAAGAATCCTCAACCCCGACATGTTCTTGTTCCTCCTCGGTACCGGAATCACAGGAGAACTCCATCTCCTCCATACCGAAGAGATGTCGGGTTCGCCATGTACGGAGCATTGAAGACTCCGTTCTCGGACGATATCACCCGAACTCCCTTGCCACAGAACTACCGAACTCCGTCGATGACTTATGACGGGTTAGTGAATCCTCATGACTTCCTGGGACGCTATCAGTATAACATGGCGAACCAGGGTCTCAATGAGGTCCATATGTGCAAGCTGTTTCCCGAGCTGCTTATCGGGAACGCAAGAAGGTGGTTCGATAGCCTCCCCCAAGGCAGCATTAGATCTTACCGAGATCTAATGGATGCTTTCCACAGGAGGTTCTTTCAGAAAGCGGAAGCCCGAATCACTTCGGCTCAGCTGCTTTCTATACGTCAAGGTCGCGACGAAAAGATCAGCGACTTTATGACGAGATTCCACAAGGAATGCCTACAAGTAGATGATCTCAATGATCTACTTGTCATTTCGGCATTCCAAAATGGAATCCTGCCCGGAGCTCTCTACAGAAAGCTCGTGGAATGCAGTCCGCAAACAGCTTAAGAGATGTGGGACATTGCGGACCAGTTCTCCCGTGCCGATGAGGCAGACCGTCGCAAACGGTCTTTAGACAGCTCATCCCGAGGAGACAGGAGGAAGCCCGATCATAGCGATCAGGGACATCCTCGCCGAACTCCTTTTGGCGATCAGGGACATCCTCGCCGAACTCCTTTTGAAAGGATTCAAAGGACTCCGGTGCAAGACCGATTGGGGCCACGTCTCAATCCTGAGAAGCCGCCCGCTCAGTTCGTACCATTGAACAAGTCGAGAGCGGAAATTTTCGAACTGCATTCCGATATGTTCGAAAAACCAAAGCGGATGACGAAATCGGCCGCGCGTCGACCTCAGGATCAATATTGCTCCTTCCATCAAGACCACGGTCACGATACCGAGGAGTGCCGACATTTGGCTGCAGGTATTGATGCTCTTGTGAAAGCAGGGACGTTAAAAAAATACCAAAGCAAGCAGCCGAAAAAGAACAAAAAGCAGAGAGGTGCGAACTGCGCTCCTCAGGATCCGAAAAAGCAACAGGACCCCGAAGACGATGACGAGCTGCAATATGATGGAGTAATCCTGACTATTGATGCTCTCCCTGCCGGGAAGACTAAATCGTCCCTGAAGTCAGAGCGCAGAGGCTTCAATCGAGAGGAGCCAACGCATAAAAGGCTGAAGCAGGACGAAGTGATTACATTTTCAGATGCAGATCCCGTCCCGGCCATCTCTCCTCATCAAGACGCTATTGTCATCCAAGCCGGAGTGGCAAACAAACTGATCCACAGAGTGTTTGTGGATACCGGAGCGTCAGTCAGCATTCTTTTTAAAGAATGTTTCGATAAACTAGAAGTGGATCCAGCTCGGCTCAGTCCGGCTCCACTTCCTCTGAAAAGTTTCGCCCAGGAGGACACCCGCCCTGAAGGTATTATCAGCCTTCCGATCACGGTGGGAAAAGCGCCTACAAGCTCCAGTACGATGATCGAGTTCTTTGTGGTAAAAGCTCGGTCCCCATACAACATCATCTTGGGAAGAGACTGGCTCAACGCAGTTCGGGCCGTTTGCTCTACTTATCACCTCACCATCAAGATCCCCACTAAAGGTGGGATAGCGGTCATCCGAGGTGATCAAAAGAGAGCAAAAGAGTGTCTGCAGATTGCGCTTAAAAGTGCCGAGCAATCAGATCGGCATCATCAAGCATAGCAATCACAGCAGCCGGAGTCAGAGGCAAGCGAAATGACCGAAGTCACACCAGAGTCGAACTCAATGACCGTTCAGTTATACGAAGATGATCCATCCAGAACGGTCAAGATCGGTTTCGCGGGAACGCCTCTACTCCGGGAAAAGACCATCCAGCTCCTCAAGGAGTACAAAGATGTCTTTGCATGGTCTCCGTTGGACATGACCGGAGTGCCCCCTGAGGTAATCACTCATCGGTTAAATATTGATCCTTCAGTCCGGCCTATAAAACAGAAGCAAAGACTCTTTGCGGCAGAAAGAAATCAAGTCATCCATGACGAAGTCCGCCAATTACTGAAAGCGGATGTATTATTCGAGGTGAAATATCCTTCTTGGGTGGCCAATCCTGTGATGATCAAGAAAAAAGAAGGAGGATGGCGGATGTGCATAGATTTTACCGATCTAAACAAGCACTGTCCTAAAGATTGCTATCCCCTTCCGAATATAGATAAAAAAGTAGAAGCTTTGATCGGCTTCGAAATTTTCTGTTTTCTTGATTTATACAAAGGATACCACCAAGTTTTAATGGATGAGAATGATGCTTCAAAAACGGCTTTCATTACTGACTTCGGCATCTTTGCTTATAAAAAGATGCCATTCGGTTTAAAGAATGCCGGAGCCACATATCAAAGGATGGTAGATAAGCTTTTTCGGCATTTGATCGGAAAAGAGGTTGAAGTGTATGTTGACGACATAGTCGTCAAAAGCAGAAGCACTTCGGAGTACGAAGACAACCTCAAATCCACCCTCGACGTGCTCAAAAAAGCCAACCTCAAACTCAATCCCCAAAAATGTACCTTTTTGGTAGATTCGGGAAAGTTTCTGGGTTGTTGGGTTTCAAAGGACGGACTCAAGGCAAATCCCTCAAAAGTTCAAGTTGTTCAGAACATGGCGATGCCGAAGTCCATACATGATGTGCAAAGGCTAACTGGATGTCTAGCCGCACTGAATAGATTCCTTTCCCAAGCAGCCAAAAAGCAACTGCCGTTCTTCAAAGTGTTGAAAAAGGCACCAAAGTTTGAGTGGGGAGCCGAGCAGAAAAAGGCTTTTGACGAGCTCAAAAGTTATTTAGCCAAGCTTCCAATTCTCTCTGCTCCAACAGATGCCGAAGTGATATTCTTATACTTAGCGGCATCAGATCAAACCATTAGCGCGGTGCTTGTACGAGAAGAAGGCCTAAAGCAGCTTCCCATCTACTTTACAAGCCGAGCATTAAGATGTCCAGAAACAAGGTATCAACCTCTGGAAAAAATTGCTCTGGCGTTAGTAAATGCAGCAAGGAGACTGCGGCCATACTTCTATGCTCACAAGGTATGCGTCTTAACCGATCTGCCACTTCGGCAAGTTTTGACCAAGCCAGAAGCATCAGGCAGAATCGCCAAATGGGCCATAGAGTTGGGAGAACACTCAATCGAATACCTACCTCGGAAAGCCATCAAGGGACAAGCCTTGGCAGATTTTCTTACAGAGGCAAAGTTCGATCAAGTAATCCCTGTCATTGCCGAACAGAAAAATTCTGCCAATACCGAACTAGCACAGCCCCTGGAATCCGAAGTAGAGCCGCCGGATTGCTGGAGCGGATTCGTAGATGGAGCTTCGAATAAAACGGGAAGTGGAGCTGGTATTCTACTTATCGCTCCCGACGGACACGAGGTAACTTATTCACTTCGGTTCTTGTTCCCAACCACTAATAACGAAGCCGAATACGAAGCTCTCCTTGCCGGACTCCAGCTAGCGCAAAGTCTATTTATCAAGTCTCTCAAAATCCATTGTGATTCACAAGTCATAGTGAATCACCTGTTGGGTACAAGTGAAGCCCGTGATGAGAGGATGAGGAAATACTTGGACAAAGCGCAAAGCATTAGCCGAAGTTTCTCTTATTTTCGGATAATCCGCATTCCCAGAGCGGAAAACAGCCGAGCAGATACTTTAAGTAAGTTAGCCTCATATCCAAGCTCAAAGGTGGAGGAATTGATGCACCGAAGCATTGATGAAGCTGAGGTACATTCAGTAGCCAGCTCGCCGAACTGGATGACGCCGATCTTACAGTATCTAGATCAAGGACAACTGCCTGAGGATAAGAGAGAAGCTCGGAAAATCACATGTCGAGCACTTCGGTACGAACTTCATGGAGGAGTCCTATACAGAAAGTCCTACCTTCAGCCGTTATTGCGATGTGTAGGGCCAGAAGAGACGGACTACATCCTTAGAGAAGTTCATGAAGGATCTTGCGGTAGCCACATCGGAGCTAGAGCTTTAGCTAAAAAAGTTTTGAGATGGGGGTATTATTGGCCAACTTTGGTACAAGAAGCAGTGCAGCTCGTCAAGACATGCACGAAGTGCCAAATCCATGCAAATATCCCAAGGATGCCGCAGACCGATCTATATGCTATGCAAAGCCCTTGGCCTTTTATGCAATGGGGCATAGACATAGTAGGACCACTACCACAAGCTCCTCGACAAATGAATTTCCTTATCGTTGCCGTGGATTACTTTACAAAGTGGGTAGAGGCTGAACCATTAGCTACGATAACGAGCTCGAAGGCATTGGATTTCGTCTGGAAGAACATAGTGTGCCGATTTGGCATACCCCACGTCCTCATTTCGGATAATGGGACTCAGTTCACCGACAAGACATTCAAGAATTGGTGCCAAGAGCTGAATATTCAACAGCGGTTCACTTCGGTCTCCCACCCACAAGCAAACGGACAAACGGAGGTAACAAACCGTATCTTGGTGAAAGGGTTAAAAGCTCGGTTAGAACAAGCCAAAGGACAATGGGTAGAAAATCTCCCTCAAGTCCTATGGTCCTACCGAACTACACCCAAAACCTCCAACGGTGAAACTCCGTACAGTCTGGTGTACGGCACTGAAGCCGTGATTCCGGTTGAGATCGGCGTACCCAGTCCCCGAACTCTAAATTTCTCCTCAGAAATGAATGATGACGGACTGAGAGCCGAACTAGATCTGGCCGAAGAAAGAAGAGAATTGGCCTGCATAAAAGCAGCCAAGTACAAGGAGCAAGTAGCCCGGTATTATAACCAAAGGGTGAAAAAGCTGCAATTTCAAGTGGGAGATCTCGTCTTGAGAAACAACGAAGTAAGCCGAGCAGAAAAGCTGGGCAAACTCGAACCCACATGGGAAGGTCCATATCGGGTGTCAGAAGTCCTCGGCAAAGGGTCTTACAAATTGACTCACGTGTCAGGAGAACAAGTACCCCGAACATGGCACATTTCCAACCTCAAGAAGTTCCATTTGTAAGAGACAGTCCGGTCAGTCAGTCTTGTGTCTAGTTCGGTCCTAGAGGTATGTGCTTTCTTTGTTTTTTACTTGTTCTTTGTGCTTGTTTTATAAAAGTTTAAAATCTTGTTCGTCCTTTTTATTTGTCTATGTGCGTTTTGTCTGTCTATGTGCGTGTCGTCTCTTACAAATGTTACTGAGGTATCTTGTTCTTCGAAGGCTGATCCCCTTTTTAGAACATATATAAGCCAACGATTGTGAGTCCAAGCTTCTAAGGAGGATACAAGACCACAATTCAGCTTAAGAAACAAGCAGTTCGTCTGAAACGAACTGCAACAAAGGGAAAGTCCGATCCACGCGATAAAACTCGCCGAATTAGGACAAGGGAAAGTCCGATCCCCAAGTTAGGACAAGGGAAAGTCCGATCCGAGCGATAAAACTCGCCAAATTAGGACACAAGCTTAGTCCGGTCAAAGAAATTTACTTCATAAGACCAAAGACGAGTCCGGTCAAAGAAGTTTACTTCATAAGACCAAAGACGAGTCCGGTCAAAGAAGTTTATTTCATAAGACCGAGGACCAAGTCCGGTCAAAGAAGTTTACTTCATAAGACCAAAGACGAGTCCGGTCAAAGAAGCTTACTTCATAAGACCGAGGACGAGTCCGGTCAAAGAAGTTTACTTCATAAGACCGAGGACGAGCACGATGAAAATTTTTCGCTGAGCTGTAAATACGCAGTGATAGAAGCGAAATGAAGATTTCATTTATTAAAACTTGTTCGGCATATAATTCTGCTGCCCTACGAGAAGGCGTTACGCCATTACAAAGGACTATTCTACTGTCCATGGTTGCTAAAGTTGAGCCATCTATTCACAAAATCCTCGTGAAGCCGAGTTCGGCCGTTCCGAGCAGTTGAAGAATAAGTAGGTGGACGAGCTGCTCTGATCGATCTACCGCCTCTTCCCTGAGTCCGGGAAGTTCTGGCACCTCGGCGGCGAAGAGTCTCTTCACGAAGCATTTGTTGATCTTGCTCACTCATAGTCACCGCTCCTCTGCGAACTTCAGTCCGTCCTCGTCTTGACGTCTCCGGTTGTTCCTGAGTTCGTTGCTGACTTGGAGTAGGGTTTTGAGCAAGTGAATCAGAGGTTTGAGCTGGAGTGCGAGCATCTGTTGGCGGGAAATGCCTAAGGAATCTCTCGATTGAGGGACGCCGAGAAAGAATGATGTCGTACCGAGAAGCCCAGCGCCGCAATGATTTCACGACTTGTTGGCAAGCCGAGCTCTCCAGCGCATTGTTCCTCCGGAGTACATGATATTCCTCCCACAGTTCGTCAACTCGTTCCTGAACTTCAGAGATGGTCATTCCCCCGCGCCTGCAGATGAAATCCTCATACGCAGTCCTCTCAGCGACGGCAGTATTCAGCTCGGCCTCCAGATCTTTCTTTTCGGACTCTAAGTCCTTATTGTCGGCCTCCAGCTTCACTAAACAAGCCAAGAGTTCGTCATTCTTCATCTGGTCAGCTATGGCTTTTTTCTCAGCTTCGTCTAAAGCGGAAGAGTACAGCCGCTTCCAGTGAAGTACCTCCAGCTCCTTAAGAGTTCAGAATATAGAGCAGCTATGTCAGTTCGGCATTTCATTTTACTGAGCAGGTAGTAAACCACAACAGGAGTAAAAGAGAGTACGAAAAGCTATACGAAGACACAAGTGTAGAAAGAAGAATTTTTTCATTCATAAGAAAAAAATTTTTTTACACAAGGAGGGCTTCAAGGCCATTTTACAAGAAGGAAGAAACTAAACTAAGAGAAGGGAGACGAAATCATACTCCGCCAGCTTCGTCTCCGGCTCCTCGGTGAGGTTCAGCTTCCTTCTCCTTGTCTGCCTCAGCTTCAGCCTCGGCCTCCCTGCTCCCCCCAGCCTGCTCGGTGCCCCCATCACCGATCAGCAGCACCTCTTGCTCGGCCTGCCCGTCTCCGGTCTGCTGATCAAGCTGCTCGGTCTCACCCTCTCCGTGGAAAATTGGAGCGGGTGAAACTGGCCCTAAGGAGGCAAAGATAGCCTCCATATTCTCGTCCCGGTCAGCTCGGCAACTACGAACTCGGTCAGCAGAAAGCAGGACCGAGGACGAAGCAAGCTCCTCAAGGAGCGGCAGACTCTGGAGACGAGCTGCTATCTCTCGGCCGTACAGCGGCAGGACGACTTCGGGCCCCTGCTCGGCATTATCGGTCATCAGTTTCAGCAGATCACCGACAAAGGCCGAAAATTGATTGCTCAGAAAGAGTTTCTCCGCGAAAGCACGGAGAACCTCCCCTTGGGCAACCACGGCGGCAGCATCCCTCCGTTTCGTCTGCTCTCGCTGGATGATGAGCTGGTTTTTGGCAAACTGGGCTTCATCCTGGGCCGAGATCCTAGCAGCTCTGGCCTTCTCAAAGTCTGCCTTAGCCTGTTCGGCCTGGTGACGAGCAGCCGCCAACTTCCTCTGCATCTCAGCATAGTCGCTGGACGCTTTAGAGAGTTCGACTACGACGAGCTTGCTGAGCATGCTATTCCTCTGAAAATGGAAAAAGGAAAGAGTCAACAGAGGGGCCACCAAAAAAACATAGGAAAGAAGCAAAGCCAAAGAATCAAGAAGAGAAGTTACCTCGGCAAAGTCCGTTGGCCATGCAAAAGGCTCACAGACATGCTCCGAAGGGGGCGCCAAGACGATGTCTCTCTCCGGCGCTCTTGGGGGCTTCTGGGTCTTCCCCTTCCCCTTTGCCGAAGTGGACTCCGGCTTTTTTGGATCCGAAGAAGAGGTCTTCTGCCTCTTCGGATTCTTCTCGGCATCAGGCGCCGAGCTGGTAGCCTTCTGTTTCTCCGGCTCCTTAAGCTCGGAGGATTTGCGGCTAATCTTATTTAGCAAGTTCACTGCCAAAAAGCAAGAAAGCAAGGTTAGTTTTCGCCACAAAAGCAGTAAGGCACAAAAAAGAAGTCCTCACCCTCAGTCTCTTCGTCCGAAGACGAGGAGTCGAACACGAAGTCGCCCTTGACGAGCTCAGACTCCAGGTACTGCTTCCTAATCATAGGAATCTTATTGAGCTCGCCCTCGAGCTCGTCCAACGGTTCTAACCGAGGATGAGGAATCACGGACTTCGGCCCTCTCCAGGGAAAGCCCGGAGCCGCTGTCCTATTATAAAAAAAGAAGCGATGTTGCCACTTTGGCCACTTGGTTTTGCAGAAGGCCCTAAAAGGCTGTAAAGGGATCAAGTAAAACCAAGATCCTTTTCTCTTAAACTGGAAAAAATTAAGGATTGCCCTCAGAGACAGATCCTTATCTAGCCTACGCAGTTCGGTAGCAAAGGCCGATAAGTGTCTCCAAGAGTTCGGAGTCACCTGACCTAAAGGGAGTTGAAAAAAATCAAGCAGCTCTACAAAGGCAGGGGGAAGAGGGAAACGAAGCCCGCATTCCAAGCCGGCTTCATAAACGGTGGCGTAACCCTCCGGCGGCGAGTCAGCCCTATGAAGGTCGTCGGGAATCGCAACCTTCCCCCCAGGAAAAAAATATTTTTCGTGTAGGGATATCACAGTATCCTTACTCAAGATGCTGTGAAAATACTCTACGGTCTTCTCCCCGGATTCTTTCCGGCTAGAAGACCCCTTACCCCCTTTCCTACCGCTACCTGACTCAGAAGAAGAAGAAGAAGACATGGTTCTTACTCTTTGAAAGTCTGAAGAAATTCTGAAGAAATTCTTGAAAGCGGAAGGAAATTTTTACGCAAAAGAGAGAGAATGCAGAAGAAGCAATAGCAAAAGTGTTCAAATGATGAAGAAGGGACGTATTTATCAGATTCGGAGAAGATTTCAAAATCATCGCACCGTTTCGAATCCCACCTTTTCAGGATTCAACGGCCGGATTTTACTGTCGCATTTAATGCAGTCACGCGCAAGGCACGTCCCCTGACGTCAGCCTCCCCCGTACCTTTATCCAGAATGCCGAAGTGACTCGCTTCGCCGAAGTGATTCACTTCGCTTTTCGGGGGGGTAGTGATGGGGTACGTACTAAACAAGCCCAATAGCAGTGACGGCCCATCAGCCCAAAGCCCAAGGAAGAGTATCAGTTCGGCATTACCAAAGAGTTCGGCCCCAGCCTACAGCTCGGTAAAAGCCGACCAATCAAGCTCTACTCTCAGATCGGCAAAAGCTGCTCGGCAATAGTTCAGCAGTTCGGTCTCAGTATTCGACCGAACTGGGAGATAGTGGACTCATGCAGAACCTCCACGACCTCCACTACACGATCTATTTAGTGGTGTCAACTCATGCAGGATCTCATGCAGGATAGCGGACCAAACAAAGAGATAGTGGACCCATGCAGGATCTCATGACCTCCACGACATCCACGACCTAGTTAGTGGTGATGCAAGCCACGATCTTAGTTCAATGTATAAATAGAACTTAGATCAGATAGACTAAGGGAAAAAAAGCTCTCTAGACATCAAATATCATATAGCAAGTCTGTATTTGTAAGCTGTAAACCAGATCAAGCAATACAATCTTGCCCTCCTTTCTTCCCGTGGACGTAGATTTACCTCAGTAAATCGAACCACGTAATTCCTTGTGTCGTGATCTATATTTTTACCCGCATTTATTACTATCAAAAATTCGTCCAACCATCATCTGGGTAAGGAATTTTGTTCCTCTGTTGAATTTCCTTTGTATTTGAAGGTGTTTCCAAAGATATTTTTTCTTCGATTTGTTGTATTAATTAATTGATTCTCTGAGAAAAACTGTAAAGTTGGAATTTTTTATATCTGTTGATTTCAGCATTTATTGTATTTCATTCATTGCTGAAGCGAATGCAGAGATGTTAGACTGAAATCTGAGGACATCTTGGTTGAGGCTTTTGTTTTTTGTTTGATGAGAATATTGCAAGTTTTTGCTCGCTATTTTTGATGCCATCTTATCCTTGAAGAATAATGCACTATATGAAAGAGTATTTCTCAAATAATGAACATATTTGAAGTCTTTAGAGAATGTGAAATCTTGAAAGACAACATGAGAAGCATACATTCAGGAATCTTATATTTCACCCTTATAACAACATGAAGATTTTGGTCCCTAAACTCAATGGTTCTTCATATCCAAAAAAATGCACTCCATTAAGAACCTACGCATGATGCATTGCCAATAGTGAGAATTGTCCCTTCCCTAATTTGACCACGAAACTTATTTTGTAAAATTTGAGAAAATGTTGATTGAATCCTAATGCCATGCATGGAAAAAAATATTACTCATTAATGAATCTAAATTATTAACCAAAAAAACCTACTCCCTCCGTATTCAAAAAATAGAAACATTTGAAATGACACGAGTTTTAATGCATAGAAAAATTGGTAAAATAAGAGAGAAAGAGAAAAATGCGTAAAGTAAGAGAGAGGAAGAGAAAAAGTAGTCAAAGTAGAGTTAGTGGATTGTGAGCTCCATGTCCTAAAATAGAAAGATTCTAAAGTTTCTATTTTTAAGTAACGACCCAAAATGGAAATAGTTGCTATTTTAAAAAACGGAGGGAGTATTAGATAAGAAAAGAGAAAACATATACCATTCACACACCTAAGAGCATCCACAACCGTGCTCTTGCCAGCGGCACGGTTGTGCGCCCGGGCCCACTTTTTCTGCCTGCTCTCTGGCAAGGGCACAACACCCACAGCTGTGCTCTTCCGCAAGAACGAGCACAATTAATTTAAAATTCAATTAAACAAAAACATTTCCATAATACTAAAATTCATTAAAAAAACCTAAATAATATTACAAATGACAAATAAAATAAAAACGACATAATTAAAATCCTAAAAATTAAAAATTACATAATTAAAATACTAAAAATTAAAAAAACCACTACTCGTTGCCGAATTTCGCCCACATGTGTTTGATTAGGTCTACTTGTAGCTGAATGTGGGTTCGGGTATTGCGCATTGTGTGCCTTGTCTCGATCCTCTTCCGCCATAAGATAAGTGAAATCCATTTGAGGTTTTGAGTGAGGGATGAATGTGTTGATAGTTTGTATGAGAATTATGAATGAGAGATGAATGAGAGATGATTTGATGTGATAAATGGATGATGAATGTGTGTATTTATAGATAATTTTGGGGAAAAAACATTAAAAAAATTCAAAAAAATTTAGAAAAACGGGCAAAAAAACGGCCATATTTTTGGGATTTGGAAAATATTTTTTTTTATTTTTTATCATTATTTAAAATTAAATAACAAATTTTAAATAAATAAAAAAAAAATTCAAAGGCAACGACTATGCCGTTGCCCAATCGCGTGCCGCCACGTCGCCTGCTCGCTGACACGGCGCTGCTCGATGCATCGAGCAGCGCCGTGCCAGCGGCGCGAGCGCAGCCGCGGCGAGCCTCGTCCTTGCCTTTGGCACGGACGGATGCGGGGCCGGCGTCCACCGTTGTGCATGCTCTAAGTCTCAAAATTAATATTTACTTTAATAATAGAAATCATAGTTTTTTTTTTTTTGCTTCTCGCCCAATTTAAGATGCATGGGCAAAGACCAATACATATTTAATTATATTGGAGATATATAAGTATATTTTTTTTACCAATGAAGATACACCTTTAGACGATATTTGATGCAAGTTGAAAAAATTTTCGCTTAATTCCAATTATGGTACCTTAGAACGTGATTTATTCGGATAATTCCAAATATCCCTTCAAATAAAGCATGGGTTATGCATAATTTTGTAAATAAAAGCAAGTACTTAAATTATTAAATTTGAGGCAATCCTATTGTTTGAATCAATATATGTATTTTACAATTAGAAACAAATATTTTCTTTCATCTTTTAGACTTTTACTACAAAGAAAATCTCCAATATCATTAACAACACATTTACTTCGAGTACATTGCAAGGGCAGAAGATATGCGTAGGACCAAAATTTTTTTTTTTTGCTAATGTAATAGACCAATTTTAGACTTAAGTCTTCTTATAATATCTCTCAAATTCGGATATAAAAATTATTCTCTAGTAATGTAATATGGAATTAAATAAAAAATTTGAAAATTATGAGAATTACTCTGGACCTCTATTGCCAGTCATCATGGTTAGCCAGTGGCGGAGTCGGGACTTTGATATTGGACGACAAACTTTGTTCATACATACGATTTTTTTTTAAATAATCCAAATTTCAATTATTACTATTTACCAAAATGTTTACGCTTGAAATGTAATACCCGAAAATTTGTGGAATTTTATTCTTTTAATTAAGGATGAAATTTTTATGTTTTTGTGTTTATTTGATTGTTGTGGATGTGGTATTTTCTACCTAGGCAAATTAAAATGGAATTAAGTAATTAAGCTATGAATAAAAACTCCTAATTAACAAATTAAATCCCTCCCTCCCCAATTCTCTCTTCTTTTTCGAAAAAAAAACCTCCCCCATCACCCCATGATTCTCTCAACCGCCCCCACTCCCTCATAACCGATTTCCCTCCCCCTCTTTTCCATTCGTTCTCTCTTCTCGGTCTCTCTCTCTCTCTCTCTCTCGCTCTCTAGCTCTCATCTCTCTCGAAGTGTGCTCTCACGGTAAGCTCTCGCCCCTCTCTCTCTCTCGGTTTACCTTTCCCCATTCATCCCCTTCTCATCATCATCTTGGCTTCTTCAAGGTGTTACGCTCGTACGTTGTAAATCGGTGTAGGGAAAGCTTCGAATTTACGTTTGAACTATCCAAGAAAGGTAACCAAACCCTAACCCTTGTTTAATTCGAAAACTCATGCATATAGGACGTTTTGGATGGTTTAGATGCTGAATAGGGTTTGTGGCTTTGTGATATGGTTGAGCATGTTTTTGGTAGTAACTGGCAGTGGGTTCCGACCCCTTTTTATCTAAGCAAACGATCTCCGTTGGGTACGAATTTTGAACTGTATAAAGGTTAATGTGGCTTCTGTGTGGTGTGTAATTTTCAGCCTCTTTGGATGTCGTATGAATTTATTATGATTTTTGCAAGTAAACTGCGCAGTTTCGCGAGTTGTATGTTTTTGGGAGATGTTTTCATGTGCAATTGGCGTGATTCTGAGTGCTATGTTTTTGTGATGAATGTGGGTGTGTTTGACCAAGACATGGCTCGGGAAAATCAGTGTTTGGTTCGAGGGTTTTGCGTGGGTTGGCCGAGAGTTTTAGGGGCCGGCCTAGGGCAGTGTTGTGGGGGGGTTTTGAAGGGATGATCCCAGGTGTCTGGGTGTGTTTTGGGACGGAGAATGTGTGGTGTGAATGTTGTATAGGGTTTGAGAATCGAAAGTTGGAGGAAAGTGAGTGTGCACGGGACGAGCCAGGCAGCCGAGGTGCCGAGCAGGCGGCCGAGGTGCCGAGCCAGCGGCCGAGGGGCCGAGCAGGCGGCCGAGGTGCCGAGCCAGCGGCCGAGGTGCCGAGCAGGCGGCCGAGGTGCCGAGCAGGCGGCCGAGGTGCCGAGCCAGCGGCCGAGGTGCCGAACAGGTGGCCGAGGTGCCGAGCCAGCGGCCGAGACACCGAGCCATGTCGAGACGCCAATCCTTTTTCCGAGTTTTTCCGAACCTTTTCCGAGCCAAGTGAGCCGTTTGCACAGTAAGGGTATGCCAGGACTTGGAGTGCTGTGTTCGTGTGTCGTGTGCGCGTTTTGGGTACGTCGTTTGCGTACGGGGTGTGTTTCGAACGTGTGACTTTGTGTGTTTGTTTTGTAACATGTTGTTAAGTGTATGTACGTGTAACGTGCTAGATGTTGAAGCCGTCCACGTAGGAATCATGCATTGTTGTTTAAAGTCTCGTCTCTTTTGACTCTAATCATGATACAATTTATCTTTCAAAAGGGTGATCGTTTACGAGGAAAGTGTGGTTGAAGAAGGGAATTATTTTAAAAGCTAAGCAATCGAGGTGGGCTTTTCTACCCTACTTTTACGTGGGTTGTTTTTAATACGGACTCTGTTCCGGAATTGTTTATGGAGGTGAACTGTTTGTCTTGCCAAATGTTTTGATTTGAAACCTATCTGAAGTGGTTTACCACATATGTTTAATCGAATTCGGGTCTGTTGGGCTGCGAACCCTCAGGCTAGTGTACACGAGACTGGGTGCCATCTGAGAGCAAGTTGGCCGGTCTAGATGACCTGGGGTGTGGCCACGCCCCTTGTCACCGTTTGGATCAGATAGTGTATGATTGAGGGAATTAGGGTGGCAATATCGGAAAATGACTGCGCAGTCAAATTTATGAAATATATTTTGGTGTACTTGGGTTATTTTCATTACACTCAAAACCCCAATGTTACACTGTTATGGCATGACAAACTATGATTTTGGCGTGTGTCCACTGAGTGCAATAAGTACTCAGCCCTGCATGTTGTTTTCTTAATGTGCAGGTTGAGCGGCGATGGGGAGGACGGATGTTGAGCAGTTAAAGTCAAAATGCGTTTCACTTTGTTTTGGATAATGTCGTGTCGTCATACCCGGCATTATCTGTCTCTTGATCTTTTTCCGCTGCTTGTAATCCGAAACAATGTTTTCATTTAAACTCTGGTTACTTAAACTTTTGAAATGTCGCTACAGTACCTTGTTTTAAAATGAATTTCCTTTTATTAAATGTCTTTGGGTCAAATATTCTTGTTTTTTCCCTTTCTTCCCCGCTTCTTTACTCCTCCCCTAGTCGCGGTCCACCGTACTTCCTATCCTTAGGTAATGCGGGCGTGACAGAGTGGTATCAGAGCCAGGTTTTCTCTTTCTGCTCTGGACCCAAAAAAAAATTCTTTTTCTGACTGGAGTAAGTTTTCAAAAGTGTCATTGGCTCAACATCCGACTCATCGCACTCAACCTGAAATGAGGTAATGAAAATTTCGAAATTTTGGAAAGTATATGGAAGTGGAGGAAATTGTGATTTTGGTGTTGAAAATGATTTTTATGTAAAGTTTAAGTAAATGTTGAGACATGTGGAAGGGTACAAAGTGATGTGGAAAAGTTGGAAATTATTTGAGTTATGAACTGTTATGGTGTTATGAACTGTTGATGTATGATGAACTTATATGAAAGCATGTGGCTGATGTGTGATGATATGATGACGTGAATGTTGATGTGAGCTTTTATGTGAGTATGTGTTGGCCTTTTGAATGTTTGAACTTAGACGTGATAGAATTTCACTAGTGCTTCTTGGACCTATGATAGATAAGAGCTTTTGGCCTTTGAACACCAGCGGGTTTGGGTTAGAACAGCGATACGTGCATACACACTCTCTCTCTCTCTCTCTTCTTCGGTTATGTACTCTGTTTTTATACGCGAGGCGGTTGTTTCTGTTTTTCTATAGATGGCGCGTATGTTCCGAACCGCGCGACGGAGTGATCGCGATAGACTTAGGGCACAGAGGGTGCTCAGGGATTATAGAGAGTACCGGAAGAAGGATCACGTACCGTTGATCGAGTTCGTGGCACACTTCGACACCCTCTGGAGGGCAGCTCAGGAGTTCGGAGTGACAGAGCATGACGGCATTGAGAAGCTAATAGATTTGCTTCCCGATAGCTGGAAGGAGTGGGCCGAAAGAACGGCGAGGAGGTACACGTGGCATGAGCCCGCTACCGATGACATGGTGGGTGACATGGCTGGCTTTCGGAAAGCCGTGTATTGTGCACTGGTGGACTCTCGAGAGGAGCAGCCCCCACAGGAGGTGGAAGAGAGGGTCGTGTATCAGGACAAGTATGTGAGCATGTACGAGGGTGAACAAGGGTATGAAGATGATTATGAGGAGGCTCTGCCAGGGAACTCCGAGGAGGACGACGACGAAGACCCGGAGGAAGGGCCTATGGATGAGGATGATAGAGTCGTAGTCTAGAATTAGAATAGTTCGTTGTCTTTTCAGTTTTTGCTTTCAGTACGATCTACTCTTGGGAACAATGTTGGCCTTCTTTCTTTTAATGAGAATTTGATTTTGGTTTATATCCTATGTGTTGCATCTTATACTACATGAAGGTTTTATAAGAATTTTTGAGAAAGTGGTAATCTTGGATGAGAATTAAAGTAACACTTATGGGTATTGAATCAGAATGCCGCCAAGACGGGGACGTCAACCACGACAAGGAACCAACGTGGGGGCACCACCTCCACCACCACCACCTCCACCCCCGCCTCAACAAGAAAGATTCATAGTTACGTTCTCAAGGCAGAATCCCCCAAAATTTGACGGACAAGGAGACCCATCCAAAGCGGAAGAGTGGATACGCGGCCTCGAGCGTATCTTCAGGGTCATGGAGTGCACAGATAGGGAGCGCATTGCTGGCGCTACCTTTCAATTATCAGGTGCTGCCGATTACTGGTGGGAGACTCGGCAGAGAACTATGGATCCTGCCCGCCTGGAGGCGCTAACATGGGAGGAGTTTAAGGTGGAGATTGACAACAAGTATGTCCCAAAGACGTACAGACGGGCCAAGGTGGTAGAGTTCCACACGCTAAGCCAAGGCCGAATGACTGTGACCGAGTATGACCGAGCCCTCGCGCAGATGGCACGATATGCGCCCGAGTTGATGGACACCGATGAGAAATGGGCGGTGAAGTTCCGGGCCGGGCTCAGAGATGAGATAAAGGCCGCGTTGGCCTGTCGAGGAGAACTCTCCTACTCGGAGATCTTGACTTGTGCACTGGACGTGGAAGATGCACTCCCTAAGCCAAGAGTTGTGGCAACAACAAACGCGACACCCCTACAAGCTCAGTCAGGCCACCAAGAGAAGAGGAGGTGGGATGGTGACCAGGCTCAGTATGGTGGTAAGAGGCCACAACACATGAGGAACCCACCCTACAATGGCGGGAGACAGAATACTTTCCAACCGAGGGCAAACTTTCCGCCGAGGAACCCTCAATGTGGAAGGTGCTTCAAGTACCACGCCGGGGAGTGTCGAGACCCTAGGTGCTTCAACTGTGGTGGAAGTGGCCATTACTTTCGAAGCTGCCCAAATAAGAACATGGGAACGGGAACGAGACAGAACCAGCTAGGTTTCCGTCCACAATCCCAGGCACTACCTGCACCTCCACCGCAGCAACGCCGCCAAGGATTGCCATCGCAAGCAAGGGCCTACGCCTTGAAGGGGAAACAGCCGGCAAACGGGAAAGAAACCTTTGAGCAAGGAAACTTGGCAGGTATGGGCACACTTCTCAATATGCCTATAGTTGTCTTGTTTGATACGGGTGCGTCGCATTCCTTTATATCAACGTCTTGTGTGGATACTTTGGGATTACATACTGTTAAGACCGAACCCACTATGAGTGTGACCTCACCGGTAGGCGGGACTATAGATATATCCCGATCTTGTGCATGTGTGAACTTTGGAATAGGTGAACTCAGTTTAGTGGCTTATAATTTGCAAGTAATGACGATGGGTAGCGTAGACATAATCTTGGGTATGGATTGGTTAGCGGAGAACCACGTTACCCTTCATTGTAGAGAAAGGGAAATCTCGTTTGAAACCCCCGGAAAAGAGCCGATGAAGTTTCACGGAGTCCCAATGAGCCGACGCAAGTCCATTATCTCTGCGCTGCAAGCCACTACAATGATGAGGAAGGGATGTCCAGCGTACCTTGTTTATTTGAATGGGGAGGAGAAGAAAGACAGGAAGATAGAAGATGTGGCGATAGTGAGTGAATACCCCGATGTTTTCCCCGATGCATTGCCGGGACCCCCACCCGACAGGCAGGTAGAATTCACGATCGATCTGGAGCCCGGATCGGCACCAATATCCAAGGCACCTTATAGAATGGCGCCAAAAGAGTTGGAGGAGCTTAAGGTGCAACTGCAAGAGCTACTGGAATTGGGATTCATTAGACCTAGCGTGTCACCATGGGGAGCACCAGTGTTGTTTGTAAAGAAGAAGGATGGAACGATGAGGATGTGCATCGACTATCGGGAGCTAAATAAACTAACGCTAAAGAACAAGTATCCACTACCAAGGATAGACGACTTGTTTGACCAACTTCGAGGGGCAGGAGTCTTCTCTAAGATGGATTTGAGGTCTGGGTACCATCAGCTGAGGGTTCGGCGAGAAGATGTACCCAAGACAGCTTTTCGAACAAGATATGGTCATTATGAGTTCGTCGTGATGCCTTTTGGACTGACGAACGCCCCGGCAGTGTTCATGGACCTTATGAACCGCGTGTTCCATCCATTTCTGGATCGGTTTGTCCTAGTTTTCATCGATGACGTGCTCGTTTACTCAAAGAACGAAGAGGAGCACAAAGAGCACTTGAGAACCGTCTTAGCAACTCTAAGGGACGAGAAACTATATGCCAAGTTCAGTAAATGCGAGTTTTGGCTCAAGGAAGTGAACTTTCTTGGACATGTAGTAACCTCAGATGGAATTCGTGTAGACCCGGCCAAGGTGGAAGCAGTGCAGGAATGGAAGCCACCTTCTACACAAAATGAAATCCGAAGCTTTTTAGGACTGGCGGGCTATTATCGAAGATTCATCGAGGGATTCTCGAAGATAGCAAGGCCAATGACGCAACAACTGAAAAAGGGAGTCAAGATGATTTGGACACCAGAATGTGAGGCGAGCTTTCAGTTGTTGAAGGAGAAATTGACCACCGCACCAATCCTAGCTGTGCCGGAGCCAGAGACTGACTATGCGGTATATACGGATGCGTCGAAGGTGGGACTGGGATGTGTGCTTATGCAGAAGGGGAAAGTGATTGCATATGCATCGAGACAATTGAAGCCCCATGAACTGAATTATCCGACGCATGACTTGGAACTGGCAGCTGTGGTGCATGCTTTGAAGATTTGGAGACACCATCTCTATGGAGTCCGTTGTGAGATATACACGGACCATAAGAGCCTAAAGTACTTCTTTGAGCAAAAGGAGTTGAACATGCGCCAACGTAGGTGGCTCGAGTTGGTAAAGGACTACGATTGTGGTATAAATTACCATCCGGGAAAAGCAAACGTAGTGGCCGATGCTCTTAGTAGGAAGTCTCAATCTCAGCTGGCCACCTTTCTTACTATCGAGGAGAGTATAATCCAAGAGTTCAGTAAGATGCGCTTGGAAGTGGTGAGAATGCCCGAGACTGTGGAAGGGATAGTAGCCACGTTGGTGATGGAACCCGACTTAAGAGCCAGAATTGTGGAAGCTCAACGGCGAGATACGCTACTAGAAAGGATTCGCTCAGAAGTGAGGACGGGTGAACCCGGAAGTTTCCGTGAGGCAGCGGATAACGGTCTCACCTACAAGGGAAGGTTGTGTGTGCCCAAGGATGAAGGCTGGAGGATGGAAATCATGAGAGAAGCACATGAAACCCCATACGCTGCTCATCCAGGGAGCACCAAAATGTATCAAGACTTGAAAAGACAGTTTTGGTGGAACGGTATGAAAAAGCATGTTGCAGCTTTTGTGGAGAGATGCCTAGCGTGTCAACAAGTAAAGGCGCTACACCAACGGCCCTATGGGAAATTGCAACCCCTCGAGATTCCGGAATGGAAGTGGGAACATATTGCAATGGACTTTGTGATAGGACTGCCAAAATCCCAGCGAGGGAACACGGTGATTTGGGTGATTATAGATCGTCTCACCAAATCTGCCCACTTTGTACCGGTTCGCGCTACTTATGGATCCGACCAGTTGGCTAAGGTATATGTACGGGAGATTATACGCTTGCATGGAGTTCCAGCGACAATCACATCTGATCGTGATGCTAAATTCACTTCTAGATTTTGGACAAGCCTGCAACGCGAGTTGGGGACTAAGTTGAATTTCAGTACAGCTTTCCACCCTCAAACCGACGGGCAGTCGGAGAGAACGATACAAGCCTTGGAGGACATGCTACGAGCCGTGGTGCTTGATCGAGGCTGGGGTTGGGAAGAAGTGTTGCCATTGGTTGAATTCGCGTACAACAATAGTTACCAGGCGACTATCAAGATGGCCCCATATGAGGCCTTGTATGGAAAGAAGTGTAGATCGCCACTTTATTGGGATGAAGTGGGTGAGAGAAGAATTCTCGGACCAGACTCTGTAGAAGAGATGATAGAGATTGTCCGACAAATCCGTGGGAGGATCAAGGAGGCACAAGATCGACAGAAATCTTATGCGGATGTTCGAAGGACCGAGTTACAGTTCGAGGTCGGGGAAAAGGTCTTTCTGAAAGTTTCCCCTTCTAAGGGAATAACTCGTTTTGGAGTGAAGGGAAAGCTGAGACCCCGATTTATTGGTCCATACGAGATTTTGGATAGAGTCGGCGTGGTAGCATACAGGTTGGCTCTACCACCAAGCTTTGGAAATGTGCACAACGTCTTCCATGTGTCACAATTGAGGAAGTACGTGTTTGACCCCACACACATAGTTCACCAAGAAGAGATGATGGTCCTAAATCCCGATCTAAGCTATGAGGAGAAGCCCGAGGCCATTTTGGATCGAAGAGTACAAGAATTGAGGAATAAGTCAATTGCTTCGGTGAAAGTACGGTGGAGGAATCATGGAACCGAAGAGGCAACATGGGAATCAGAAGATAAGATGAGAGAGAAGTTTCCAGAGCTGTTTGAGTAATCTAACAAATTTCGAGACGAAATTTTGTTAAGGTGGGAGGAATGTAATACCCGAAAATTTGTGGAATTTTATTCTTTTAATTAAGGATGAAATTTTTATGTTTTTGTGTTTATTTGATTGTTGTGGATGTGGTATTTTCTACCTAGGCAAATTAAAATGGAATTAAGTAATTAAGCTATGAATAAAAACTCCTAATTAACAAATTAAATCCCTCCCTCCCCAATTCTCTCTTCTTTTTCGAAAAAAAAAACCTCCCCCATCACCCCATGATTCTCTCAACCGCCCCCACTCCCTCATAACCGATTTCCCTCCCCCTCTTTTCCATTCGTTCTCTCTTCTCGGTCTCTCTCTCTCTCTCTCTCTCGCTCTCTAGCTCTCATCTCTCTCGAAGTGTGCTCTCACGGTAAGCTCTCGCCCCTCTCTCTCTCGGTTTACCTTTCCCCATTCATCCCCTTCTCATCATCATCTTGGCTTCTTCAAGGTGTTACGCTCGTACGTTGTAAATCGGTGTAGGGAAAGCTTCGAATTTACGTTTGAACTATCCAAGAAAGGTAACCAAACCCTAACCCTTGTTTAATTCGAAAACTCATGCATATAGGACGTTTTGGATGGTTTAGATGCTGAATAGGGTTTGTGGCTTTGTGATATGGTTGAGCATGTTTTTGGTAGTAACTGGCAGTGGGTTCCGACCCCTTTTTATCTAAGCAAACGATCTCCGTTGGGTACGAATTTTAAACTGTATAAAGGTTAATGTGGCTTCTGTTTGGTGTGTAATTTTCAGCCTCTTTGGATGTCGTATGAATTTATTATGATTTTTGCAAGTAAACTGCGCAGTTTCGTGAGTTGTATGTTTTTGGGAGATGTTTTCATGTGCAATTGGCGTGATTCTGAGTGCTATGTTTTTGTGATGAATGTGGGTGTGTTTGACCAAGAGATGGCTCGGGAAAATCAGTGTTTGGTTCGAGGGTTTTGCGTGGGTTGGCCGAGAGTTTTAGGGGCCGGCCTAGGGCAGTGTTGTGGGGGGGTTTTGAAGGGATGATCCCAGGTGTCTGGGTGTGTTTTGGGACGGAGAATGTGTGGTGTGAATGTTGTATAGGGTTTGAGAATCGGAAGTTGGAGGAAAGTGAGTGTGCACGGGACGAGCCAGGCGGCCGAGGTGCCGAGCCAGCGGCCGAGGTGCCGAGCAGGCGGCCGAGATGCCGAGCCAGCGGCCGAGGTGCCGAGCAGGCGGCCGAGGTGCCGAGCAGGCGGTCGAGGTGCCGAGCCAGCGGCCGAGGTGCCGAACAGGTGGCCGAGGTGCCGAGCCAGCGGCCGAGACACCGAGCCATGTCGAGACGCCGATCCTTTTTCCGAGTTTTTCCGAACCTTTTCCGAGCCAAGTGAGCCGTTTGCACAGTAAGGGTATGCCAGGACTTGGAGTGCTGTGTTCGTGTGTCGTGTGCGCGTTTTGGGTACGTCGTTTGCGTGCGGGGTGTGTTTCGAACGTGTGACTTTGTGTGTTTGTTTTGTAACATGTTGTTAAGTGTATGTACGTGTAACGTGCTAGATGTTGAAGTCGTCCACGTAGGAATCATGCATTGTCGTTTAAAGTCTCGTCTTTTCTGACTCTAATCATGATACAATTTATCTTTCAAAAGGGTGATCGTTTACGAGGAAAGTGTGGTTGAAGAAGGGAATTATTTTAAAAGCTAAGCAATCGAGGTGGGCTTTTCTACCCTACTTTTACGTGGGTTGTTTTTAATACGGACTCTGTTCCGGAATTGTTTATGGAGGTGAACTGTTTGTCTTGCCAAATGTTTTGATTTGAAACCTATCTGAAGTGGTTTACCACATATGTTTAATCGAATTCGGGTCTGTTGGGCTGCGAACCCTCAGGCTAGTGTACACGAGACTGGGTGCCATCTGAGAGCAAGTTGGCCGGTCTAGATGACCTGGGGTGTGTGGCCACGCCCCTTGTCACCGTTTGGATCAGATAGTGTATGATTGAGGGAATAAGGGTGGCAATATCGGAAAATGACTGCGCAGTCGAATTTATGAAATATATTTTGGTGTACTTGGGTTATTTTCATTACACTCAAAACCCCAATGTTACACTGTTATGGCATGACAAACTATGATTTTGGCGTGTGTCCACTGAGTGCAATAAGTACTCAGCCCTGCATGTTGTTTTCTTAATGTGCAGGTTGAGCGGCGATGGGGAGGACGGATGTTGAGCAGTTAAAGTCAAAATGCGTTTCACTTTGTTTTGGATAATGTCGTGTCGTCATACCCGGCATTATCTGTCTCTTGATCTTTTTCCGCTGCTTGTAATCCGAAACAATGTTTTCATTTAAACTCTGGTTACTTAAACTTTTGAAATGTCGCTACAGTACCTTGTTTTAAAATGAATTTCCTTTTATTAAATGTCTTTGGGTCAAATATTCTTGTTTTTCCCCTTTCTTCCCCGCTTCTTTACTCCTCCCCTAGTCGCGGTCCACCGTACTTCCTATCCTTAGGTAATGCGGGCGTGACATGAAAACATAAAGTATGGGTAAGAGTGCTGATAAAAATGTTTATTTTACTAATGTGGTCAAGCAATGGCTTCAGAACAATACTTGTATTAATAGATTTGGATTGCTTATGTGATATGTACGACAACTTCCCATGAGACATATCAGTCTAATTATTTTTATGTTTAATTATCTCATACTAGTTAGTTTTGTTAAGATTTCTTTTCCGTACCGTAGATGTTGTAAATACGGCCTTTTTGTGTGACATTTTGGTCCTTTTTGTGTAACATTTTGGTGGTATACGCCCCTAATTCCAGATGTGAACGGAAACAACTATGCATTTATTTATTTCCTTGCTAAATCTTACAATATTATTTTGCTAAACTTTTTGTCATCCAGAACTCCACAATAAAATTCAATGCAAATGATAAACAAATAGATTTTTGAAAAATAGGAAGCAAAAGTTTAAATAGTACTTCATATTAAAGATACAAATATTTTGAAATGTATGAAGCTACATAATTACTCCACTAGTATTTTTTATTTATAGATTAACTTTAGAATACGGTGCTGATCAATTGCTAAATAAATAAATAGTAATTCAAAATTGAGATCAAATTCTAACCGTCAGATGAGGAGATTTAGTGGTTGAAATAATGTCAAGTGGATTATAATATAAATTTAAATAATAATTAAATAAATTCAAAGGTATTAATGTCAAGTCATAAATATAGTAGTTACAACGAACTACTTTATCTTTCTTCAAAATCATCTCAAAACTTTGAATTTACGTAACTCTCTCGATTTAAATTATTTTTTCGTAAAAAATGTATCAAATTAAAGATAATTTTATAAGGATTCTAACGAGATCTCAATTGCATACGTTCCGACGACGTTCGAATGGTGAAATTTGATAATTTTTATTTCAGTTTTCGTATATGTTGATAAGCAAATTTTTATCAATAAATGCATCAAACAATCTTAATATAATGCATGTACAATATCAATAAATAGTGTTGATATTTCTAGTACTTGTGTTGAGATTTTCATGTCACTGTGTTGATATTTGTAATGCACCATGTTGATATAAAAGAACCACAAAAATTATAATATGTTAACTAAATGATGATCTTACCCATTTGTTGATATTTTATCTATTATTGAAATTCGTGAGATTTAATTTCATCAATTCATTTTAAAATCTAAGGGTGTAAATTTGATCTTAATTTTGGATTATGATGGTATAAGTAATATAAGAAGACCCCTCTAGGATAAATTATAAATATTAGTATTACTTTATAATGTGAAATACATAAATATGTGAGAACAACAAAACTTAACAATAGAGTAAATAAACGAGAAGTAGTAAAAATAACAAATTGAGCTAAAAAAAGGGAGTTCTTTTTATTTAAAAGATAGATAATACTTAGAAGATGGAATGAGTGTACAAAAGAACTTGGAAAACATTTGTTATTGGCGCTCCGAATCTAGGAAAGGAAGGCAAAGCGGCAAACTTTGGTGACGGAGTTGGAGGGCGTGGCACATGGCTTGGGTGACGGGGTTGGGGTTGAGGTCGGAGTCAGAGACGGAGATGGGGTTGGGGTTGGGGTCGGAGTCAGAGTCGGAGTCGGAGATGGGGTCAGAGGGCGAGGTACATGGGTTGGGGTTGGGCTCGGGGTCGGAGTCGGAGACGGAGATGGGGTTGGGGTTGGAGGGCAGGGCTTGGGTGATGAGGTTAGAGGGCGTGGGTGACTAGGTTGGAGGGCGTGGCACAGGGGTTGGGGTTGGGGTCGGGGTCGAAGTCAGAGACGGAGATGGGGTTAGGGTTGGGGTTGGGGTCGGGGTAGGTGTCGGATTCGGGGTCAGAGTCGCAGATGGGGTTGGGATTGTGGTCGGAGTCGGAGGGCGTGGCACAGGGGTCGGGGTCGGCGGCACCGGGGTTGTGGTTGGGGTTGGAGAGCAGGGCTTGGGTGACGGGGTTGGAGGGCGTGGCACAGGAGTTGGGGTTGAGGTCGGCGTCGGGGTCGGGGTCGGAGTTGGAGATGGGATCGGAGGGCGTGGCACAGGGGTTGGGGTTGGGGTTGGGGTCAGGGTCGGGGTCGGGGTCGGAGTCGGAGACGGAGATGGAGCTGGGGTTAGGGTCGGAGTCGGAGATGGGGTCGGAGGGCGTGGCACATGGGTTGGGGTTGGGGTTGGAGATGGGGGCGGCACAAGGGTTGGGGTCGGGATCAGGGTCGGAGTCGCCGGCACCGGGGTGTGGCTCGGGAGGCAGTGCCCGCATTGTTTGTTGAACAAACACACACACCCAAACACTCACACACACGAAATCGTGCGTGTAGTGTCGTTATCGTGTCGACATGATAACAACAAACACGAACATGACCCGTTAAGAAAACTCCAAACACGAACACGACCTGCTACCCTTAGACACGGACACATTAACGACACGAACCACTTCAGGTCAACACGACACGATAACAACACATATATGACAAGACACAATAACGACACTATAATAATACGACCTGATAACACGAGCGGTTGCGGCGCTGCTAAACCCTAAACTGGAAAGTGATTTAGAATAAAAATGAAAAATCTATTTTCACGCTAATCCTAAGTGCTCCATTAGACTAAACCTAATTTAAATTTTAAAATAAATAAAAAATAATAATATTATAATATATTATTTCTTAACGTGTAACACGAACACGACACGAAATTTCCGTGTCGTTATCGTGTCGACACGATAACGACAAGGACTCAATAAGCTTTAACACATACCCATTAATCTCGTGCTAGTTCGTGTCGTGCCAAAAATTGTCAGTCCTAGGTGGGGGGATGGCTGCTGTAATTACTTTGTGCCCAGGGTCTTTTATTGCAAATATATATTTTTTATGTTTTTGTTTAAATAATTTATATTTCATTAATTTAATAATACTACTCAAACAAGAAACTAAGTTGGTGAAGCTCCCATTCATTACTAATTTCATGCTTCCTTCAGCTCTAGCGATACTCTTCTATTTCACAAGCAAATTTTGTTTCAACCAACATAATTTTGTAAATAATATACATAAAATTTATTCAGAAGTCATAGTAATTTATATCATTAAAGATACTCAAAGTTGGTGAATAGTCTCCTTCCACGAACATATATAGAATATTCAAGTGTGAGCAATTAATTGAAAATCAAATCCCAACCAAATATAAGGTATAGCCGTATAGGTGTGTAGGATTTGAGGCTTTGACATATCATATACGAATGTACACTTTATAAATGAGTACATAGTTTAAGCATTCCTCTAGGTAATTGTCTAGCTTCAATTATGAAATCTGACTTTGATTCATATAGATTTTGTGAGGTGTTTTAAGTTTAAATTTATCATTAAAAAAAAGAAAATTGCCTAAAAAGTCACAAACTTTGAGGAAAGTTTGTTTTTTCCCACAAACTATAAAAGTTGCGACTAAAGTTACGAACTTTATCGGTTCGTGCAAATTTCCCAAACTACCGACCTGACGACATATTTCCGTTAAAAACTTATCCCACGTGGCATGCCAGAGGCGTGACTTGGCAAAATTTTTGACTAGGCACAAAACGACGTCATTTTATGTTTTATTTATTGAATCTTCTTTACACGTCGTCGATTTCATCCCTAAACCGTTTGACGGCGATTTCACTCTTGTCGATTACGTTTTCCGTCGATTGAATTGGAGTTGCGCTTTCGAAATCAGCCAAAAAGAGGTTATATTACCTGAGTTTAGGGTTAAGCCAGAAATTTTGCCAATTCATGCCTTCAGCATGCCACGTAGGATAAGATTTTAACGGAAATATGCCGCCAGGTCGGGTAGTTTGGGAAATTTACACGATCCGATAAAGTTCGTGACTTTAGGCGCAACTTTTATATTTTGTGGGAAAAGCCAAACTTTCCACAAAGTTTGTGACTTTTTAGGCAATTTACCCAAAAAAGAAATACTACTACAAACTTAAATATTTATTGTTCAAATTCAATTTATTTAGTAGTCGTACATAACTCAGCAAAGATGCAATGCTCTATCGCCAAACATTCACTGGGCCCACCCCTCCAATACATTTATACAAAACTTCTACCCCGAGCACACACAATGGAACCGCAGACTCTCATGGAAAACCCTTTTCGCTCCACTTAGCCCTATCCCCCTCTAAGGGGATTTTAGTGATAGAAGATTTAATCTTAGTTTTGTAGCCAATAATAAAGTTATGTACAGATTAAACATGCACAAACCGAACCTGCCCGGCGGTTAACCGCCGATTCGGGCCCGCCGGTTCATGAATCGGTACCGGAACTGGCGGTTTGAACCGTCCGGCGGGTTCGCGGTTCAGGTGGGTCGGTTCATGGTCGAGGGATTATTGAACCGTGAACCGGCGGTTCAACGGTTCCAACGGCGGATTCCGGCTAGGGGCGGCAGGCTAGGGTTGCGGTTCAAACCGGCGGTTTCTGACGAAAACCATTGGTTTCCGGCAGTTCCGATGACTTTTCAGGTGGCAGGTCGTAGGGTGCAGGTCGTAGGCCTAAAAATTGGTCAGATGCCGCCGGTTTTCGGTCAGAAACCGGCGGTTTCCGTCAGAAAACCGTGGACTGAACCGCCGGTTCAAGCGGTAAAGTGTCAGTTTCGGCCGAATTTGAAATTTCAAATTTTTTTTATTTCTTCCAATATTACTCCTATAAATACCCCACTTCTCACTCATTTGTACTCACCTCATTCTTGTGTTAACAAGGATATCATTTTCAATCTCTATTTTTCTATTCTCTCCTCATTCTCTCTATTTGCTGAAGTTGTTTACTAATTACTAGTTTACTAGTTACTACTTACTACTATATTTGTTGTTGTGCTAGTAATTTACCACTTATTCCATACTCCATATTCAATCCATACTACTTTCATTTATCACTATGTCTTCTTCTCGTGGTGGACCGGGACGTGGTGATCGGGGCAAGGGAATTGCCCAAGATCAAAGTACTAGTCGTCCCTCAAAATCAAGGCGATCTAGTCGTCGAGAAGTTATGGAAGAGGTTTCCCGAGTGGCGGCTGAACGCATGCAAGTAAGTAATGAAAAAATATTTTTACAATTCATAATTTCATAAGATTGAGTTTTTAATTTTTTTGTGTTCCTAATTAAACTTCAACTTATATTATATTTATAGATAAAAGAAGATCATAGGACGGCCATGCTACTCGCTGAAATGCATCAAGGTGGGGGCGGAGGCGGGGGCGGTGGTTCCCAACAAAATGATGAGTACACCGGCGCTGAAATGCTATATCGTCGAACTCGGACAACAATGATGATAGATCTCATTCTCGTATTCCGTCTAGCACCAGCAGAAATGAGGAGATGCCTCCCCCCCTCCACCCACTAACACGGCAAAAGGTTTGAAATCTGATATTTTTGTCAAGCACTACAAGAAGGTTCCAGTGGTGATTCCAAGTCCTCATGATCCTCACTCTCAAGAAGAGACACCGGCATTTCATGCATATTGCAACTATTGTGATAAAGTCTACAAATTCTCGAGTGGTGGGGGATATGGCACCCTCCGTCGCCATTTGGTGAAAAAACATCCGGTAGAATGCGGCACTACCTCTACCCAAACCCAACTAAACTTCCAACCCGGTGGCTCGGGTTCGTCAGGTACGCCTCTTTTTAAATATGATCAAAAAAAAAATTCTGATGTTATGACTAGATGGGCGGTAATAAAGCATTTTCCTTTTAACGTTTATGATGACAAAAAATTTGAGGTTACTATGCAAAGTGGTTTAAACGTAGCTATCAAAAGAATAGGGCAAATGACCGTTCAATGATCTACCGTTAGGCAATGTTTAGAGAAAAATGTTGAATTATCACGTTATTTAGTTAACTTGGGCCATAAAGTGAACATTTGCTCAGATGTGTGGACTGATTGTTTTAATCGACATTCATACATGGGCATTACGGTTCACTTTGTGGACAATAGTTGGACTTTAAACAAGCGTTTAATAGGTTTTAGAGAATTTGAAACTCCACACACTGCACCCGAAATTGCTTCTTTGATTATACAAGTTTTGAATGAGTTTCAATTCTGCAACAAGATATTTTCTATTGGTTTTGATAATGCAACTGCTAACACCGCAAGTATTAGCGATTTGATTGCGGCTTGTGCTCCGGTAATTGGAGGTAAGTATTTTCATCACAAATGCATATGTCATATTTTAAATTTATGTGTACAAGATGCGCTTGAATTATGGCAAAAGCATGTTAGTCCTATTAGAACTGCAGTTAGATTAATCCATTAAAAGCCGGCTATTGGAAAAGCATGGAAGAAATATTGCCATCAAAAGAATGTTAGATATACGAATTTTATTATGGATGTGTCTCATAGATGGAATTCGACATATAATTGTCTAAATTCTACTTTGACGCATAAAGATTCTTTATGTGATTTTTATAGAACCTATCCCGTTCATGATTTATATCTTTCACATAGTTGTTGTGAACATAGCGTGGCTTTATTTAAATTGTTCAAATATTTCAAAAAAGCTACTGTTGAATTATCGGGTGTTTATTACTGCACTGATGTTCGTGTTTTAGAGCATTGCATGTATATATCACTTGGTTTTAAAACTGCAATGAAAAATGATTCCTCCTTCACCTGAATTAATGTGTTTTATATTATATGATTGAAAAATGACTTAAATATTTCAGTGAGATTCCAACCGTATTTTTGATTGCAAAGGTATTAGATCAAAAATGGAAATTAGCTGGTACCTCTAGAATTTTAGATTTTTATTATAACAATTTGAATTCTATTGATCTTGGCCCCCTTCAAGCAATCCAATCCGATACCAGTGACGAATTTGGAGTAGACCTTTCAGAAACATTTCAAATAACCCGCCCGGACCGGTCCATTATCCAACAAACACTCGAGTTTAACTTGCGCGCTCTCTACACCGAATATGAAACCAAATATAGCACTACCCACCAAGTCAGAAGACCCACCCCCTCCTCCACAACATAACTATGGCTTCGCATTTCAAGCCGAATATGATGACCCCGATGCGCAATCCCAATTAGCCTACCTATACAGCTACAGCACCGACGGAAGGTCCTCAGGTATGGTGAGTGAATTAGATTTATATTTCGATTCACTCTTTTTCTTTGGTGATGAAGGTCCTACTACTCCCGCCCAAATCGACGTCCTCGATTGGTGGGGAACCCACGAGAAATATTTTCTCATCCTTGCGTCAATGGCCAAGGAGATTTTTTCTGTTCCGGCTTCCGCTGTCGCAGTCGATTCCGCTTTTAGTGTTGGCTTGCATGTGTTGGATGAATCAAGAAGTAAGCTCTCGGCGAAAAATATGGAAGCCGTGATGTTACTTGATGATTGAGGCAAAGCTGACGTCCGAGAACAAGAAAATGATTGGGATGATCGTCAGGAGGGATCACAAGATGAATTCACCGGGGATGAATCATAGACCAACCGTCAACCGCCGCCGGCTAAGCCAAATAGGTAAGTAAGGTAAGAGAACTACGTGGGCTTTGATTCCCTAATGCAAATGAGCATTGGGGATACGTAGGCACCTCAACTTAAACTTTAAATTTTAGTTGAGCTCGAGTCCTTTTTCCTTTATTTCTTTTTTTCCCATTTGTTCCTACTTTAAAAATGTACAAATACAATTACATAATTGTATTTGTATATACTCTAGTCGATGAAGTAGATTTCTCTATACGGCTAAATCCGGGAAACTTTTGACAATTCTACTATAATTGTTGATTGTTAGACTAAACTCAACATTTAAAGTTGAATTGCTAAAGATGTCCTTAATTTAGTTATGTAGAAAGATCTCCTTCGCCGATTAAGAGTATATATACTTATAAGTTTTTTATAAGAACTTCTACGTCTTTTTTTGTCAGTTGTAATTAGCTTCGTTGTTGACTAGTACTCTCGTTTGTATTTAAATTTTTGTTTAAGACCTCAAGGTTTTTTCGATTTGTAATTGTTGTAAACGTGTAATCTCAATAAAATTGCAACTTTCATCGTATGTTTTTGAATTTTATTTACGCACATTTCATACATAAACAAATAAAAATAATGCAAAAAAAAAAATTGGACGAACGACCGAACCGGCCCGGAACCGGCGGTTCAGGTCGCAAACTGACGGTTTTGAACCGCCATGTAAACCGCCGGTTTTTTGAACCGGAACCGGAACCGCCAGAACCCTTGGCGTGCCGGTTCCGGTTCCTGCATATGATGAACCGTGAACCGCCGGTTCATGAACCGGAACCGGCGGTTCCGAACCGTTATGCATGCCTAGTACAGATCGTGTTGTCAGTCAGTATTACTTTAACAATGGAAATCCGTACCTCTTCTATATAAATTTGTATAATGATGAATGATCATTAGTTTACTGACCTACCAAACATCTTTAAAGGGCTCGTTTGATAGCTATGTCATGTTTCGACTAGACATGATACCATTATGATAGTTATCATAGTTTCGATTAGTTAATTTACATATATTGGGTGTTTGGTAAATTAAGATAATTGTGAGTTATCTTATTGTAGTGTTTGGTACAATAAATCACAAGCAAGGATAAAAATTATGATTACTAAAATTATCCTCATTAATTTAAGTTAATTACTAAACTATCCTCAAGATCTAGTTTATTATTTTGGAAATGAAGTTAATTGTATTTTTCTTTGTCGAATATGCACGTGTTGTCCATTCGTCTTCAAAGAAACAAAGAGGCATTTCATGTATCAGAGCTCAATTTTAATGAAAATTATGTAAAAATTAAGCTCTACTTAAATCTGAAAGTGAAATGAAACCAAATGCGGGAGCAGGTCTTGTTATGAACCAAAAGCAAAGAAGTAAACCTAAGCTGCGAGGCATCCACGAACGCCAGGCACATCGTCTTCCGATCAACCTCCACCATCGCATTCGCCCCCGAAATCCTCCAGTACACATCCTTCCCCGGCAAAACCAGGTCAATCGCCGGAACCTCCTGCCCCGCACCCGTCCTCTTCACCGTCTCCGCATTGTAGCACGCTCTGAACGGCCCCACCGCCGCCACGCTCCTTAGAGGATGTGCGCTTATAGATCGACGTGTGCATTGCGATGTAGTTTTGCAAGCTGCTGATCTTCGTCCCGTCTACTCAATCCCCGTTGATATCGAAATACGACTCCTTCACGTCCACCGCCTCTCCGGCGACCCTGATCGAGCTCACGTCGATGAAGTACTCCTGCGAGAGATCGTTGTCAGAGAAAAACGGCTGATTACTCACCGGTTTATTCACGATCAACGGCGTCGTTTTGATCAAACCGGAGATGTCGGATTTCGTCGGCGCTCCGGCTTCGACGGTCAGTTTCCCGATCCCCGACGACGGTGGGCAGATCGAGAAACGGTCGGGGAGTTTCATCTTCTCGGCGACTACTTTATGGAAGGCGATGTCGAAGCGGCCGAGGCCGACCATGCCGGAGGCGGGGGCGGAGAGGCCTTGGACGAAGTCATTGGGGACGCAGGAGAAGATGAAGTCGGGGAGCTGGACGTGGTCTTTGGAGGAGGCAGAAGCAATTTTTGTGAAGAAGAAAAGAAGGGAGACATATGTTTAGTTTAGGATTATAAATTTGACGGGTAAAAATGTAATTTGCCAATATTAACTAGGTATCCTAGTTATGTAACATGCCAAAATGGGTGGTTACATATGTGACTGAAACATAGATTTTTTAATGGGCTTTATGCGGGCCGGATACAGAACACGGGCTATTAAGTTTATTAATTTAGCTACCAAATGCACAAATAAACCCGGATTAATCCTCTTAACTTGTGTGGTTCTTAGAGCATCCACAACGGTGCCTTAGCTAAGAGCACAGCTTGTGTTGTCGGCACAGCAGGTAAGAAGCTCATCATTGTGCTCGTGTTGTCAGGACGGACGTACTCTCCGCCAAAAGCACTTCACAGTTGGGCTTTAGCTAAGAGCACACTCGCCCAGCCCACGTGGCGGGCCGTGGCCGGGCAGTGTCGGCGTCGTTTTATCCGTTTTTATTATTTTTTAAAAAAATACATAAAAAATAAAAAAATCAGAAAAATCCAAAACAAAATCTCACTTTCCAAAATATGGTTGCTTTGTGACCATTTTTTTCATTTTTTTTTAATTTTTATTCATCCACAATTCAGTCAAAATGTACTTTTTAATTTTTAGGATTTTAATTATGTTTTTTATTTTTTATTTTTAGTACTTTGTTATTATATGAGTTTTATTAATGCATTTTATTATTATGAACATGTTTTTAGTAATTTAAAATTTTAAGTTGAATAATACAATAGTGAGATTCATGAATAGTTAAGAGCATGCTCTTGGGTCCGGAACCATAACCGCGCTCTTAGATAAGAGCATAGCTCGCGTCAGCACGGCAGGCTACGAGCTCGTGTTGTCGGCACGGCAGTTGACGAGCTCACCATTGTGCTCATGCGGTCGGCACGAACGTGCTCTCTGCAAAGAGCACGCTTGTGCCAGTGGCACAAGCACAAACAACCGTTCCTTAGCAAAGAGCACACGCGCCGTAGGTGGGCCGTTGCGGGACTCTGTGGGCGTCGTTTAATCCGTTTCTATTAATTTTTTTAAAATTCATAAAATCAGAAAAAATTAAAAAAAATATTGCCACTTTCCAAAATATTGGTGTGTTATGAACATTATTAACATTTTTTTGTTTATCCCCAATTCTGCCGAAAGCCCGGAAGAGTAATATTTTTTTAACTATGATTTTAAATTATGTAAATATTAATAAGTTTAAATGATTTTTAGAAGTAAAATTATGTACTTTTTTAATTTTAGGATTTTAATTATGTACTTTTTTTATTTTTTAGGAAATTGTAATTATAATTCAAGTTTTTTTAATGAGTTTTATTATTACAGACATGTTTTTATTAATTGAAGTATTTAAATTGAATAATAGAATAGTGTGACCCATGAGTAGTTAAGAAAATGCTCTTGGAGAAGAGCTCGGTTCGGGGTGTTGTGCCTTAACTTAGAGCACAAAATAAAAAATGAATAAAAGTGGGTCGGGCCCACAACTGCACTCTAAGCTAGGAGCACAGCTCGTGCCGTTGGCAAGGCAGGTGACGAGCTCACAATTGTGCTCGTGTCGTCGCCACAGACGTGCTCTCTGCCAAGAGCATGCTTGTGCCAGCTACACGAGCACAAACAGTTGTGCTTTAGCTAATAGTACAAACGCCCAAACCCACGTGGCACGCCTTGGCTGGGTTGTGTAGGTGTCGTTTTTCCATTTTTATTATAATTTTTTAAAATTCATAAATATTAGAAAAAAATTCAAAAAACAATTTCCACTTTCGAAAAATATGGCCGTTTTATTACCATTTGTTTTTATTGTTTATCACCATTTCATCCAAAACGCCCAGAAGAGTAATTTTTTTCTTTTTTTAACTATGATTTTAAATTATATATTTTTTAATAGGAGTTTAAACAATTTTTAGAATTAAAATTATGTACTCTTCAATTTATAGTGTTTTAACTATGCATTTTTTTTGTTTTTTAGGAATTTGTAATTGTGATTCTGAGTTTTTTTTAATGCATTTTTATTATGGACATGTTTTTAGTAATTAAAGTATTTAGATTGAATAAAAAAATAATGAGACCCATGAATAGTAATAGCATGTTCTTGGTGAGAGTACGTTTTAAGTGGTGTGCCTTAGCTAAGATCACATAATAAAAAAATGAATGAAAAGTGGGTCTGGGCCCAAACCGCGCTCTTACCTAAGAGCACAGCTATTGCCGACTGGTGACGAGCTTACAATTGTGTTTGTGTCGTCGGAACTGACGTGCTCTCTACCAAGTGCATGCTTTTACCGGCGGCACGAGCACAAACAGTCGTGCCTTAGCTAAGAGCTCACGTACCCAGCCAACGCGGCAGTCCGTGGCTGGGTGGTGTGGGCGTCGTTTAATCCGGTTTTATTAAAAAAATTTAATTCATAAAAATTCAAAAAAAATCACACTTTCCAAAATATAGCCAATTTATGACAATTTTTTAATTTATTTTTTAAAAATTTTCATCCCCAGTTCATCCAAAATGTCGGGACAAGTAATTTTTTAATTTTTTTAATATGATTTTTGATTATTTAACTTTTAATATGAGTTTAAACAATTTTAAGAATTAAAATATTTACTCTTTAATTTTTTGTATTTTATTAGTTTTTTTTAGGAATTTATAATTGTAATTCAAGTTTTTATAATGCATTTTATTACTATGGTCATGTTTTTAGTATTGAAGTATTTAAATTGAATAACATAATAGTGGAACTCATAAATAGTTAAGAGGATGTTCTTGGAGAGAGTACGGTTGTGGGTGATGTGCCTTAGCTAAGAACACATAATAAAAAAATGAATAAAAGTGGGTCAGGGCCCACAGCCGCGCTCTTACCTAAGAGAACAACTCGTGCCGACAGGTGACGAGCTCACCATTGTGCTCGTGTTATTGGCACGTACGTGCTCTCTACAAAGAGCACACTTGTACCAGTGGCACGAGCACAAACAGTCGTGCCTTAAGCACACATGCCCAGCCCACGGCTGGGTGGTGTAGGCGTCGTTTTATCCGTTTTTATTAAATTTTTAAATTCTTAAAAATTCAAAAAATATCAGAAAAAATATTCAAAAAAATTCCCACTTTCCAAAAATATGGCAGTTTTATGACCATTTTTTCATTTTTTTTATTGTTCATCCCCAATTCATCCAAATTGTCCGGAAGATTTATTTATTTATTTTATATGATTTAGATTATGAGTTTAAATAATTTTCGTATTAAAATTATGTATTCTTTAACTTTTATGATCTTAAGTATGAACTTTTTATTTGTTTGGATATTGTAATTGTAATTCGAGTTTTTATAATGCGTTTTATTATTATGGACATGTGTTTAGCAATTAAAATATTTAAATTGAATAATAAAATAGTGGAACCATGAATAGTTACGAGCATGCTCTTGGGGCATAGCACTGTTGGGGGTGTTGTGCCTTAGCTAAAATAATAAAAAATGAATAAAAGTGGGTCTGGATCCACAACCCCGCTCTTAGCTAAGCGCACGGTAGTGGATAATCTTAGAAAAATGGTTGAAAGGGACCAAAGTATCAATGAGGAGGAGCATTGGTTGTTTGGTCAATTCTAATAGAATGCACATTTGTGGTACCTATATTATCACAATATTATTTGCGTTCCCTATACTATATTTTGTGCATTTTCATGGTCTCATTGACTTTTTCTCACTCTTTTCGGACTAATACACCCTCAAAATAGTAGAGGGAAAATTTGTACACTCAAGAATTCCTTTCTCTCTCCTCTGCATACCTTTATTCAATCATCACCCTCTCTTTCTTTCTCCTTACACAAAATAAAGAGCAGTATTTGGGATTTAGCAGAGGAAGGTAAGAAAGGAGATGTGACATTTCTCAGCTTGTCTTCAACTTTCAGGTATTGGTGACGAAGAAAGAGAGGGTGATAAACTCATGTTTTAGAACGATTTAGTGTTAAACATAGGAAATGAATTTATTTTTGGCTTAATGCATAGGGTTCATCCACTTAATTACTATTTTATAGAGCTAATGAGTTTGTTAAAGTCTGGGGTGAAAACAGGCGAAACATAGCTCAAAATGGGGCTTCAGGAGGCGAAACAAAGAGAACGTCCGAGTCACGCGTTGGGGCAGGGGAGAAACGCCTGATCGCGCGTTCGGTTTGTCATTGGCGAGTTATAGAGAACGCCCGAGTCGGGCGTTTGAGGAGAAGTGTACTAAGTGTAAGTAGAAATAGTATAATTAGTTTGGGCCTTGCCAAAATAGAAAAACTGCAAGTAACATGAGACACGAGGAAGTATAATAAGAAGTTAAAACACATTTTTTGGGTGTTTAAATGAATCAATTAAAATAATGAAAACTACAAGCATTACTCAGGGAAGCCCGAGGGATACAACCAACTAGCCTAAGCTAGCGAGCCGGGGAGGGGAGAAAATACATATGAACTTAGGCATAGCCAAGGGCTTATATCAAGCCGGTGTTCATCACAGACCAAACATAAAAAATGTCCCTAGAAAGCCTAGGTTTAGACAAATGTCCTTGCCAAGTAGAGGTTTACATGGGAACATAGGCATACCTATGTGGGGGTAGTCCGGGTCTACCCCAAAACCACAAACAGGAACCCTCCAGCGGTGGAGGGCGGGCCTCGTTAAAACCTCTTGGGGCAAAACCCATTGGGATAAAATCCCCAAGAGGAAAAAGAGTGCCCTAAAGTGTAGGGGAGAGGGGAAAGGGACGACGATGATATAAATTATGCACTTGAAACCTTATCCCATGTCTTTTTTTTATCATATAAAATACTATCTTATACTGATGGTTTCGGAAAACTAGAGCCATTCTGGTTTAGGGATCCACCGAAATGGGTCAATCAGTGATAAGACAATATTAAATGCATTATTTGAGGTCACACCACGTATGCTCCTTTGTGCCGAGAGGGGAAATTGAATGGTCCCTTACCCTCGGAAAGCCGCATCATGGTACCTATTAGCGCCAAAAAAAAGACAATCCATAAACTGACCATCCTACCGTGGGTACAAACCCCACGGCAGTGGTGATTGCACCCTGCCAAGGCAGTTGCCTAGGCCCCTTTTATTACACAAGAAATTTAGCTGCCAAGAGTTGTTACAACCAACTCCTCTGGATACATGGAATAAAGGATAGTATATGTTACCATTTTAGTCTCAAACACAATATGGTTCGAATCAAAGACAATACCATGGAAGATTAACGCATTCCTCGCCATACAGGTGAGACTTACCATAGCCGCAAGTGCGATCCACTTTGCCCGTTTGGTGATGGCTGACCCGTAGTTTTCCGAGCAATCCATTTGATTGCACTTGGGATCGTTGTGAGTGGCCTTGTTACTCCAAACCATGCCTTTATCTTCTCCCATATTACTCTACTTTTTCTGCACTTGAAGAAGATATGGACGGACGATTCAGGTTCCATGTTATAGAGAGGGCATCCGCGATCAATGTCGAGGTAGGTGAGTCTGTCTCGTGTGGGCAATCTCCCTTGTATAGCTTGCCACGTAGTGAGGAGTATTTTGGTGGGATGTACCCCTTCCACACAAACTTTGGCCGATACCTTTGCTCGCCTTTCGGCCGGAACCACTCATATGCCTCTGACACGCCCTTGGTTTGGAACCAAGTTCCCCATCGTCTCTCCACTTCGGCCCTTGAATGGTGTTGCGACATTTCATCGCGGGAGCCAAGTAAGCTCTTAATGAGTTGCGGGTCTCTAGCTCGTGCGTTCCAGTCCCAAAATGAGCGTTGCCCAATATAAATGTTATGGACCCATTTGATCCACAAGGAGTCCTTCTTTGAGAAGATGTCCCATAAGACCGTTGATAGCAAAGCTTTGTTCCATGATTTAAGGCTCCGCAGACCTAGACCACCATTCGTTTTTGGGAGGCAAAGCGTCTTCCATGCAACTGGATTCTGCTTGGAGCCCCACAAGAACTGACGAGCCACTCTGACAATATGGTCAATGACTGTTCCCGGGAGGGGAAACACTTGGAGCCAGTAGCATTTGAATCCTTGAAGGATGGATTTAATTAGCTCAGTACGCCCCGCATAAGAAAGGTTCTTGCCCGTCCATTTCTTCGTGAAGGTCGTAATCTTGTCAAGTAGGGGTGAGTAGTGAGCAGCCTTTAGTCTCGTTGAGTTGAGAGGCACCCCTAGATATTTTGTTCGCAGTTCCCTCAATGGAAATCCAAAAATACTCACAATCTCATTTAACTCACGACCGTGTACACCTCCAGCAAAGAGTTGAGATTTCTCACCATTTATTTGAAGGCCTGAGCATTCAGAGAATTCATCCATCGTATCGGCTAGAATCCTCATAGATCCTTCATCGCCCCTACAAAAGAGCATCAAATCGTATGCGAATGCAAGGTGCGTTATGCGTAACTCAGCACACTTGGCATGGAAGTTAAACTCTGCTGCAGTGCGAATGGATAGTAGCCTTTAGAGGTACTCTATGCACAAGATAAAAAGGTATGGCGACATGAGGTCTCCTTGGCGAAGTCCTCATTTACCTTGGAAGAATCCATGAGGACTTCCAATAGCAATAGAAAAGGATGACGTTGAGACACATTCCATTATCCAGTCCACAAAGATAGGATGGAAATTGAGCCCAATCATGACCGAGCGTAGGAAATCCTAATTGATTGTGTCGTAAGCTTTTCTTAGATCGATCTTCACAGCAAACCGGGGAGTAGATCTTTTAACCATGTAGCCCTTCAAAAGTTCGTGTGCAAGGTAGACATTGTCCATAATGTTGCGCCCAGGGATGAACGCCGACTGAGCTTGGTTCACAAACTTCAGAAGCGAGGGCCCGATCCTCTTAGATATGATCTTAGTGATCACTTTATATATCACATTGCACCAAGGAATTGGCCTGTAGTCTCTCACTTTCGGATTCGATGAAGTTTTAGGGATGAGGGACACTACTGTGGTGTTGATACGCCTCAAAAGTTTCCGAGTCCTGAAGAATTCTTTAACTGCTTTGGTAACGTCGTCGCCCACTATGTCCAAGATTTCTTGTAGAAGGTTGACGTGTACCCATCTGGACCCGGCGCCTTGTCATCGCCAATGCTAAACATGGCCTCCTTAATCTCTTCATCAGTAACAATCTTGATCATGTCCCAACTCTCCTCGGTATTCAGCATGTACCCATTTTGTACGATGTCCACGTTAATTGGTTGGGCGGCCCTTTTGGTTCCAAAAAGGTTGGAGTAGTAGACCACAAACTTCCGGTTGATCTCCATCTGGTCTTTGATAACTAATCCATCCTCGCTACATAGGAAGGCAATGTAGTTCCTTGCGATGTTCCTCTTGGCCAGCCCATGGAAGAAAGAGGTGTTACGGTCACTCAAGAGGAGATGTTTGTTCTTTGCTTTCTGAGTGAAGAATTGCATTTCCCATCGGCAAAATATTTCGGCCTCCACCTTAAGAGCCTTGACTTGTGTTTGAAGTTGTTCGTTGTTCGTGTCAGTATCCAGCTGAAGTTGTAGCCTTTCCAGCATGGTTGTTGCATCGGTTGCTATTTGGGAGATAAGGCTTGTTTCTTTGAAGTTTAACTCCTTGAGATGTTTCTTCATCTCCTTTCCCCTTCCAGGTAATACAAATTGCGCCGCACCTCTGACATTGGAAAGCCATTTTTCCTTCACCAATGGATCATAACCTGCATATTTAGTCCAAAAGTTGAAGAACTTAAATGGCTTCGGAAATGATATCCGTTCACCAAAGAGAGTGGTGATTGCTGGGGAGTGGTCCGAGTGGTAGCGTGTTGGCTGGAACACTGTGGCAGCGACGTAGTTACTATTGTGCCATGCTTCATTGACAAGGACTCGGTCACTTTTGCTGAATCTTGTACCATTGGTCCAAGTTAGCTTGCAACCTGTGCATGGCACATCCTCGAGACCTAACAAGGTAAAGTATCGATTGGGTCTTTCATCTCATACTCTGTCGCCGTACGATCCCCGACCCTTTCATCTGGAGCCATTACGCAATTCAGATCTCCACTGACTAGGCCAGGTTGCTCCTCTACAATAAACTCGATCAACGACTCCCAGATTGGCAAACGCTGAGTTGGGCTATATAAACCATATACAAGCGAAAAGTTAAAGAAATTATTGGAAATTAAACACTTGATTTTAGCGTTGATGGTTTGTTCACCAATACTGATCGGCACCACATCCGCCGTATCCGGGTTCCAAAGCAACAACATTCGCCCACCAGGTATATCATGGAAGTTGTTGATTGACTTCCAATTTGGAAAGTAATTTTCCAATAAATATTTAAGGCAAGTCGCCTCCATTTTGGTCTCAAGTAGACCCATGACGTCGACTTCATTTGATCTGATTATGTCGACGACTGCAGCATGTTTGCAGGGCTGCTGCATGCCCCTCACATTCCAAGTTGCAACTATCATGAAGCACCCTTGGCGTCCTCACCTAACCTATCCTTCCAAGTGTCCAGAGGCGGTCTTGATCTTGATCTGGATGTGGAACCAGATTTGTCCCTCTTCCTGGGCTTGTCTTATCCTTTTGCTTACGGCCACAGTCTTGCTGTGCCTTAGGATCCTGTACATTCCCAACAGCTCCATGCTTAGAGGCCTCGGGTACTCCTCCCTTAATTCCAGCAGGATTAATGTTCACTTCCTTTAGTTCGGATGCCCCATATACTGCTTCTTTAGCTTCTCTACCTCGGCTTGTACTCCTTGTTCTTCTATTGACATATGGTGTCCCGTCCGCCAACGCCTTGTCCACAATAGCATCCACCTCGGCATCCCTGTTCGCACCAGCATGGTTCTGTTGTTTACCACGTCTATGTGGTCCTCCTTTTTTCGATGGCCCGGCATCCATACTTGTCCCTTCTACAAATACCGAGTCCTCCTTTGACAAATCAGTGTTGCCCTCGTCTTCGCCAAGGAGGGCAAATATATTCAGTGAAGCATATATCATACTACTCTTTTCATGGCGATTGGGAATCATGTCGTTGGCCTCGGAACCAATAGCTTGCTCGGGGCCCTTTGCTGGCACCCGTGGTGGAGGCCTAGCATTGTTTCCTCCAGTTGTCTTTTGCCAAGCATGCAAGTTGGTCCGGTTGTTGTTCGGTGGCATTTTTTTCCTGTTTGGCTGTCGGATATGGTCTTTGGATCCAGTGCACCCCGTGTCAAAATGCCCATATGTTCTACATTTAGTACAGAATTTGGGCATGAACTCATACTCTATTTTGAGCTCGAGGTGTTCTCCCGTGTGAAGCCTAATCGCAATCGTGTCCCTTGGTTTCCCGGCCGTGTTGACTATCACTTGTATTCTTGGCCCATCAATATTCTCTCTATGGAGCGTTCAGAAATCAATTGCAACTGGCACACCAATGCATGAGGCAATCTTATTGATGGCCGATTCATTCCACAATGTCGGTCTAAGGTCCACGAGTCGTAGCCAAACAGGAATGTTTATTTCTGGGTCCATGTTTGGGTTGAAGTGCGAAGACATCGGCTTGAGGACCAGTGGGATACCAAAAACTGCATGTGGACCATTTTTTCTTTCCTCTTCCATCTCGTCTTCATTTTGGAATTGGAACACCATCCATCCCTGTCTATGGAACGAAACTCTTGCTTTGTATGGCCATCTCTGGATCAGATTGAACACAACAACTTTCCCAGGGAACCTCCCTGCAAAGATTCCAAGCAAGCATATCCCCCATGTTTTGTGAATAGGCACTTGGTCGGTTTCATCGAGGGATAGAATCAGTGTGCTTGGGTTAAGTTCGGGTATATGTTTCAAGGCGAGGTCCTCCGTACTAAAGACCGGGTCCTCATCAAGTGCAACAGTTCTCCTCAACCATGGGAAGACTTCCTGGTGCGCATCCTTCGGTCCTTGGGGGCATTCACCTCAATTTCATCATCGTCGCTTTTCTCCCCTTCCCTTCGTTGGTTGCTTCTAAGGTCATGGGGTTGCGATTTTCCTAACCCTGCCTCTGCTTGGGCTGGTTCCATGTACCTCTTACCACTAGTGCCTTTGTCTGGTTCCAAGTTACCTTTGCCTCTAACTTCAGGCCCGTTGCATCGGCCCTTTTGCTTCCTCATTAAAGGCAGTCCAGTAAAAACAATTGAATAAGCCCACCAAGTAACGTCCTCTTCTAGTGCACCTTGATCCTTGGGCCCACCAAGCTTGTCCATCCCAATCCAGCTGTATTCAGGTGAGTTGACTTAGTCGTTCCCAAAGTGGCAAATGACAAAGTAACCTTCCACTTTGCAGGCGTGCAGTAGGTCAAATATGCAAGTTGTCTGCACCTCCGAGATTGATATGCTCCAGGATTTCTTTTAGAAGATGCTTTGGACTTTTTACCAGATAAGGCAAGAGACAAAGTAGCTGAAGAAACGTTTAAGGGAATCAAAAGGAGGTAATTCTCATTGATTAATTCAATATGTGCTAGGGTTACATGTTTATAGAATATACAAATGCTACATATGGTAACTAGATCATTGGTGATTCTATTCTAGTTAAGGAAAGTAATCAAATTGGAATCAATCACATTGATTGTGTGATTTCTTTCCAACACTCCCCCTCAAGTTAAGTAACGGGGTTTCCGATACTCAACTTGCTTAATACTTCCTTGAATGATCTGGAACTTACTGCCTTGGTTAGAATGTCGGCCAACTGGTCTTCCGACTTCACATATGGAAATTCAACAATCTGGGCTTCAATCTTCTCTTTGATGAAGTGTCTATCTACTTCCACATGTTTAGTTCTATCGTGCTGAACTGGATTTTCGGAGATGCTAATCGCAGCCTTGTTGTCGCAGAACAGTCTACACGGTCTTGGTACATATAGGTCAAGTTCTATCATGAGTTTCCTTAGCCACAGTATCTCAGTGAGGCCACTTTTGATTCCACGGAATTCAGCTTCTGCACTTGAGAGTGCGACCACTTTTTGCTTCTTGCTCCTCCAAGTGACCAGATTTCCTCCTACCAACGTAAAGTACCCTGCCGTGGATTTTCTGTCATTTGGGTTTACTGCCCAATCTGCATCAGTGAAGCCGTTGATTTCCAAGTGCCCATGTTTCTCGAATAACACTCCATGCTCCGTAGTACCCTTCAAGTATCGCACAATTCGGATGGCTGCCTCCCAATGATCTTCTTGTGGTGAGTGCATGAACTGGCTTACTACTCCCACAGCATATGCTATGTCAGGTCTAGTGTGAGACAGGTAAATAAGCTTCCCTACCAGCCTCTGATATCTCCCCCTGTCTGTGAGCTTTGCTCCTTCCACTATCTGTAGTCCGTGATTCTGTACCATTGGAGTGTCTGCCGGTCTACAGTCTACCATTCCTATTTCTGCTAAAAGATCGAGGATATACTTTCTCTGATTAATGAAGATCCCCCTTTTTGACCTCAGAACTTCAATCCCCAAAAAATACTTAAGAGGACCTAAATCCTTCATCTCAAATTCTTTGAACAAGTTCTTCCTCAATTCACCGATCTCCTCTTCATCGTCTCCTGTGATGATCATGTCGTCAACATATACGATGAGACACGTGATTTTCCCGTTCTTCTTCTTGATGAATAATGTGTGATCTGAGTTGCTCTGCTTGTAGTCATATTTCTTCATCACCTCGGTGAATCGACTAAACCAAGCCCTTGGAGATTGCTTGAGTCCATACAACGTCTTCTGGAGCTTGCACACTTCTCCAGGCTGGAATTCATTTCCGAATCCTGGGGGAGGAATCATGAAGATTGGTTTAGGCAGTTCACCATGTAGAAAAGCGTTCGTCACGTCGAACTGGTGGAGTGGCCAGTCTCTGTTTGCCGCGATTGAGAATAGTACCCTGACTGTGTTGATCTTTGCTACTGGGGAGAAAGTCTCGGCGTAATCAACTCCGTATGTTTGAGTGTATCCCTTTGCTACCAGTCGTGCCTTATACCTCTCGACTGAACCATCTGGTCTTCGCTTGATAGTGAACACCCATCTGCACCCTACGGCCTTGACTCCTTCTGGCAGTTTTCCTTTCACCCATGTGTTGTTTTTCATCAATGCCTTCATCTCTGTAAACATGGCCTCTCTCCAGTGCCTGTGTCTCATTGCCTCTTCGGCAGTTTGGGGAATTTCCTCTTCCTCATATAGCGCCGCTTCAAATGCACGTGCCATCTTGCTCAAATTTCCTTGAACAAAATTTGCAACTCCATATCTGCTTTTTGTACCGATCTTCTCGGGAGAGTATCGTTTTGGAGGTATGCCACGAGTACTCCGATTGGGAAGGACATACTTCCCAGTGTCACTATCAATAGTATTATCTTCTTCCTCCTCCTCTTCTTCTTCTGCGGTGTTAGTATCAACTACAGTTCTTCCTTCAGACATTGGTATAGGAGATACCTGGGATATCGGTTGAGGTTGATCTTGAGGTGGTTGAGGAGACCCTGGTGGAGAGGCGTGCTTGGCGGCAGCGACCGCTATAGTCTCTGGTGGTTCTGCAATTGAAGGACTTGGAGGTGACACAAACCAACTTAGGCAGTCCCCATGATTAGTTTCAGGATTTTGCTCCCCCTGGCTGCCAAGGTGGTGAGGGTAGAAGAACTCATTTTCCGAGAAGGTACAGTTTATAGTGGTGATAATCTTTTTGGTGCTTGGGTCAAAGCATCGGTAACCTTTCTGGTTTATCCCGTATCCTACAAAAACACATTTAGTAGCACACTGAGAAAATTTTGTTCTTTCATGCTTGGGAATATGGACATAGACTGTACATCCGAACACTTTAGGTAACATGCTATGGGATTCGGGTATTTTGGCTTGTTGGGAGAGGATATCAAGGGGTGTTCTTTTGTTGAGGATTTTTGTGGGCAATCGGTTTATGAGATAGATGGAGGTTGCCACGGCTTCTGGCCAAAGAAAGGTTGGGATCTTGGAGTCAATCATAATGGCCCGGGTTACTTCTAGGATTGTTCTATTCTTTCTCTCAGCGACCCCATTTTGTTCGGGTGTATAGGCACACGAGGTTTGGTGAATTAGACCATTTTTCTTAAAAAATTCTGACATATCACTATTGACAAATTCCCTCCCATTATCTGACCGAAGGACTTTTATAGTGGTGTGGAACTGGGTTTGAATCATTTGGAAGAAAAGGGCAAATTTATCGGCAACTTCAGATTTGTGTTTCAAAAAATAAACCCAAGTCATCCTAGTGCAGTCATCAATGAAAGTAACAAAATATCTAAATCCCTTTCCCCCAATAACGGGCGCAGGACCCCACACATCAGCATGCACAAGTTCAAACATAAATTTCACACGGGTATTGGAAGGTTTAAAAGATTGTCTGTGGCTCTTGGCCAAAACGCATGTCTCACAAGAAAAATCTTTAGGAATTTTAAAGTTTGGAAACAAAAGTTGAAAATAACCATAGGAAGGATGCCCTAATCTTCTGTGCCACAGCCAAGCCTCTTCTCTCGCAGATCCATGAGCTAGCATTGCACTGCCATGTTGAGCTACCCCATCCACGTAGTAGAGTCCTTGGTTCTCAGTGCCACGCCCAATGATCTTCCTCGTCCGAATATCCTGTAGAACACAACAATTTGGGTGCATCAGGAGAGTACAATTTAGTTCTCGTGTGACATGGCTAACTGACATCAATCTTTGAGACAGGCTTGGTACAAATAAACAGTTTGATAATCGAAGGGTTGGAGAAATTTCTATGGTTCCCGCCCCTGCTACTTTAATTAATTCCCCATTTGCAGTTCTAATATAGGTTTTGGTGACTTCACTAAAATCACTAAAATCTGTCCGTTCGGGAGTCATGGTATCTGTGGCTCCACAATCAAAAATCCACCCCCTTTTATCAATTCTATCACTATTTTGCACGTTTAATGCAGCGGAAATATTTACCAGAGGTGCAAAACGGTTTTTAGTATCGATTGGGTCAACTTTTGGGGTCAAACTGCAATTTCTACCAGGTATGGGCGGCATTTTAAAATATGAGGAGTCTGGGGTTCCTTTTTTAATAGCATGGGGTATTTTATGATATTTCGGGAAAGTTGGAGGGTTAAAATGCAAGGTGAAGGGTTTGTTAGGGTTGATCGAAATCGACCAAACCCTTTACCTCCTGTAATGGCGCCGCTGTTCCATGGTTGACCCTCCGTCGTCGCTCCAGTCCGCTCCACGAAATTCCCGATTCGGATGCCCCCTCCGCCGCCGCCACCACTACCACCGTTGATTTCTGGCTGGGGAGGGTTGTTGGTGTGATTCCCTCCTCCAATTGCCCCGTCTCTGCTCTGGTGCGATGGGTTCTGTCGCGGATTGTTCTCCGCAATTCCGACCGCGGCGAGCTTTCCCTGCGCTCGTGCCTTTTGTTTCTCGTCCCACCATTCCGGGAACCCTACTCGGAGGAAACACGTCTCCCTTGTATGCTTGTTCTTCCCGCAGTGGGAGCACCACAACTTGCTTTTGTCCGTTCTCCCTCCGGTTCCGGCGGTCTGGTATGTGTTTCTGGCTGGTGGCGGGGGTTGTTGGCTTCCCCGATGGTTTGGTCGGTCCCTCTGTGCTCCAAATCCGTAGCCTATCTCCCCCGATGATGCATCGGCGCTTCCTACGCCAGAGGAGTCTCCGGTGGGTGGAGAGGATGCCGGTGGCATGATCTTCTGTCGAGCCGCCTCCTTCTTCACCCATCCGTAGGCTTTTTCGACTGAGGGGTATGGCTGTTCTTTAAGGATTTCCCGTCGGATGTGGTCGTACTCTTGGTTCAGACCCGTGAGAAACTTGATAAGCCGCTTGTCACTCGCGTGCTGTCGGTACTGCCCGACTCCCTTGTCACAACACGTGACCGGTTGCTTCTGAGTTCGATCGATATTCACCCACAATCCGTGGAGACGACGGTAATATGTTTCAAGGTCGAGACTTCCCTGTTTCATGTACATTATTTTGTCTTCCAGGTCATAAATCAGGTATGGATCGGCTTTTCCTTCGAAAGTGATCGCAAGGTTGTCCCACAATGCCTTGGACGTTTGATGGTGAGCGAAGTCGGAGAGAATATCGTGCTCGATATTGTCTATTATCCACGAAAAGACTACGAGATCAGTCTCCTCCCATTCTCGGTATCCTTTACTGCCTGGTTCGGGGGGTGCGTCTTGGATATGCGAATATCCCCTCCTGCTTCCTATCGCGACCTTCATCAATCGCGACCACAACGGGTAGTTCTTCCCGTTTAATTTGAACGCCACTGTGACGCTCTTGCTTGTCCTCAATTTTGAGGATTCGATTGTTGGTTTTTCCTCGTCTGTGTCTGACATTTTCGATGAGATTTGGGTTTTGGTTTTAGGTAAAGGCCGAGAAGGGTATTACACGGCTATGATGAATTTTTTTCTGAGCCAAAGGATCATCCTGCTCTTGATGCCATGAAGAAACGTTTAAGGGAATCAAAAGGAGGTAATTCTCATTGATTAATTCAATATGTGCTAGGGTTACATGTTTATAGAATATACAAATGCTACATATGGTAACTAGATCATTGGTGATTCTATTCTAGTTAAGGAAAGTAATCAAATTGGAATCAATCACATTGATTGTGTGATTTCTTTCCAACAGTAGCTATCCAGTCTTGCAGGTGGGGGCTGGTCTAAAGGTTGTTGACTGCCTATCCCAAAGTGGTAAATGTCAGCTCCTCTTTCACATGTACCTTTAGGAAATTTCTGAAAGATGGTGTGCAACCAAGGATGCGTCAGGAGGAAGCTCTGCTCTTCAAAATAGTCGTTTCAGCCAAGGTTCCTCTATTTCGCCGCAGAAGACCGTCTGATTCAGGCCCTCGTCACAGATGCTGAATTTTGAGGCTTTGTACAATCGCACTCTTTTTGGACGGCCTGTCTTCACAATCAAACAGCAAGAACAACTATGCAAGAGATTTAATGCTCACTAAAACTGGAGATCGTTCAATTAGTAGAATCAATAAATGCTCCTAAATGCAAAGAGAAACTCATATAACATGTAAAGGAGTAAAAATTATTCAACTTAAAGGCATTAATGGGCGCGGTAGGTCAGCATTATTGGTGAAAGTAGTAAATACCAATCATGAGGGATAGTAGTAAATTCCAATCATGAGAGCAACAAGCTTAATCATAGTTGAAGAACTAGAGCACAATTGGCAAACAGCTATGAAACAGCAAATCTGTACCGTTCACCGTAGGTGCAATATTATGCGACCGTAGGACTGAGTTGTGAGTTCGGTTTCCACTCCAAGCTTAAAACTCGCCGGACAGATCAGGCACGAGTTATCAGAAGTGATGTTGTGCTCCGGAGAGACCAGTCGCGCTCAACCACCACAATTTTGAGCACAAACCTCGCCGGACAGACCTGACGCGATACTCAGAACTCAACGAGCTTCACTTCCTGGCCGTCGTGGAGCACTAGCAGAACTTGGCTCTCGCCGGACAGACCTGACGCGAGAACCCAGACACCCCAAACTTGACACTTCGACGGAGATGGGTCGCCGGAGTTAGGTGCAGGGGTGGAAGAGTTGCAGAACTATTAGAGCGAAGGAGTGAGGTGCTAGGAATTTCTCAAGGAAATCCCTAGTAAGAGAAATCTCAAACCCCGCTTCCTAGAGAGAAGGCATATTTTACTTACATAAAACGGCATGTATCATATATTCCACTGTTTTCCTTTCTCAATTCTTTTCTTCATTACATTTTTGAATTGCCACTTTTCTCTACTCCTTTTGGCTTTATCTTTGCTTCAACTACTGGTCATTTTTGTTTATAATAAATGTAACCTATATGCATAACTATTTATCTTCACTGAAAATATTCTCTTCACAATTAATGTTATTTTTACTATCCATTAAAAATATTACTTTCTTGTAACCTGCCTACTAAATTTTCCCAATTCTGTTCTTGGGTACTAAGTTGAAATTACCTCATTAAAGTTTTGCAATAATAAATAATTTTGATCAATATTTGTGTAAAATGAATAATCAAATAATTGATGTGGCATAATCGGCACGGCGATTCTGAGCCATCAATAACGGCATGAATATTGATTGCGATCTTCTATGGTTGCGAATTTAGATGAAATCGATAATCGAATAATGTAGACACAAATGATAGTAATATTTATATGCAAATCAGTGAAATCATAAATATTTTCAGTAATTAAACTATTACATTTATTTATTATAACAAATAGTTTTACTTAAAGAAGTACTATCATTTTTTTATGCGGATGAACACGTACAAAATTTATTTATTCTACAAGAGGAAACAAAACGAGAGATGACTACCAATTGAAAAAGCTAGAAGCGGCGATGATCTCCAACAAAATATGTCTTTTTATAGTAGTAAATAATTTGGTGGGTATTTTCACGCTAATAATTAAGTTAGACATTGAAGTATGAAGATTGTACGGGAATCAATGTTAAGAGCACCCACGTCCATGCTCTTGCGAGTACCCACATCCATGCTTTTTGGTAAGAGCATGGGTATGGGCCCGGATCCACTTTTACTCCCTGCTCTTTCACAAGAGCACAACACCCACATTCATGCTCTTCCGCAAGAGCATCCACAAGAGAATGCTCAAGGGTCCCACCATTCTATTATTCAATTTAATAAAAACATTTCCACAATATAAAAATGCATTAAAAATACTCGAAAGACTATTACAAATTACTAAAAAATTAAAAATTACATAATTAAAATCCTAAAAATTAAAAATCACATAATTAAATTCATAAAATTAAAAAAAAACACACTACTCGTGGCCGAATTTCGCCCAAATGTGTTGGATTAGGTCTTCTTGTAGCTCAATGTGGGTTTTGGTATCGTGCATTGTGTGTCTTGTTTCGATCCTATCGTGGACCGTCGTATGCACATCTCTGCGTGGGGGAGACACTGCGGTTGAGCTTCCAGCTTCATCCTCGTCACAAAAGTTAGCCGCCCCCGGTCCTTCGTCAGCTATAATCATGTTGTGCAAGATAATACATGTGTACATGATGTCGGCAATATTCTTTGTGTACCACAGCCGAACTGGGGTCTTGACAATGTTGAATCGGGCTTGAAGGACCACAAAAGCTCTTTCGACATCCTTCCGAGCAGCCTCTTGACGCTGTGCATAAAGAACTCGTTTCGTGTCTTGCGGATTGTTGAGCGTCTTCACGAAAGTCAGTCACCTTGGGTAGATACCATCGGCGAGATAGTATCCCATGTGGTATGGATTTCCGTTGACGGTGAAGTCGATCACCGGTGCTACACCATTCAAAACATCATTGAAGAGGAGTGAAGAATAGAGCACGTTCAAATCGTTGTTGGATCCGACAACACCGAAATATGCATGCCAAAGCCATAGGCGGTAGTCGGCGACCGTTTCAAGGATATGCGTTGGGCCGCCGCCTTTGTGGCTACTTAAGTGTTGCCCCCTCCAAGAATTCGGGCAATTCTTCCACCTCCAATGCATGCAGTCAATGCTGCCAAGCATACCGGGAAATCCGTGGACTGTTTCGTGAAGATGAAGCAACCGTTGACAATCTTCGGTGGTGGGTGACCGATGGAATTCCTCACTAAAAGCACAACGAACGCCAGTGCAAAAAAAAATTTAGGCATAGGATTACAGTTGACTCACCCACATATAGATACTCGTCGAAGAGGTCAGCCATTTGCCCGGTAGCAAGTTGTTGGAAGGCACAAGTACACTTCTGCAACACCGAGAGACTTTGCCGACCGGTTGCGTCTCTACGTGATTGGAAGTATTCAACACGGGCGGACAATATGTTGACAATACGCATAAAATCTGCTAGAAACCGCAGCTCGTCGGAAAAATAGTCGACAACGAGCCTTTCGTGGGCTCCCTTCCGGTCACGAGGGATGTAGCAGCGATTTGATCTCGTTGGTCGAGGAGGAGGGGCAGGAGCGGCAGCGGCGACATGGGCTTCATAGGCGGTACAATATTGTTGATAGTATTCTTGTTCTTCGCGCTCCGCTTCCGCAACGATATCGTTCATATCCATTTTTTAATTTAGAGAGTGTTTGAGTGAGAGAGGAAGATGTAGGTGAGTTGTATGAAAAAATATGAGTGGGAGATAATTTGATGTGAAAAATGGATGATGAATGTGTGTATTTTTAGATGATTTTGATAAGTATGAATGATGTAACTAATCTAATTCAGGACTTTGAAGCAATGAAGATTGCTGGTTCGACTGCCTGCAATATGATTGGGGTAATTCCCGAGGAGGAGGTGGATGAGGAGGAAACAGTGGCATCACTGAAGACAGCTTTGGCGAAGGACAAGTTCAATGTACTAGAGCTTGTAGAGGCTGTGCAGAGCATGTTCAAAGTTACGGCACAACTTACAGAGCTTGCTGAGGAAGGGATACCGTTTGACATCCATCCTTCGTTTGTATCAAAGAATGTAAGTTGAAGAATAACTCGAAACCGATGTAATTTTTGATGGTGAACCAAGTTGCATGTACTAAATATTTGAACACTGTTGTGTACAAGACTTATGTAATCTGTAATGGTGCAGTGACAATGTGGAACCCAGGGCTAGCTTATTTGGCACAATGTGTAACCTTTTATTTCCATGACCCAAATATTTGTTTAATATGACCCAAACGCATGTCTGATGGTTTATGATTAATGTTAGAATATTCTCCAGTCGTATGACCTAGGGCCTGATTATTATGACCCAAATTAACCATATGTATCATGACTCAAAAATTTGTTTAGTATGGCCCAAAAGTCGTTATTGAAGTTTTTGGTTACTGTCTGTGTATGGTTTGTTGGTATGACCCAGTACCAGCTTGTTATGACCCGATATAACCATATGTTTTCATGACTTAAATATACGATTAGTATGACCCAAAAAACATATTTTATGTTTGTTGTAATTGTTAGTGTATTCTTCAATCGTACTAATAGTTGGAACCCATGACCAGCTTATCTTATATATTTCATATAATTGCTCTTTTATTTTGATGTTTGATACTATTATCCAAAGTATTCAGTTCGTCAAACATAGATAATTGCAGGGTGATCTCGCAAGAAGAATCGGTGTGAAACAAGGAAAAAGAACTAACACAAATGAATAACAAAATTGTGTTGTTACACCACAGGCTGGAGTAAACAAGGTAATTCTTGTGTAATAATTCTTTACGTTTATTGATTACTGCTATAAATAGGGTTCTATAATGATATTATCATACGATATGTAGCAATTGTTTTTAGAGATTTATGACATACGTAAACATTCATTAATATTACCATTATTTTAGTCTGTTTCAGAGATTAGTAGCTTCACGGCTATAGGAAGGGTTCAAAGCTCGGACACTAAAAAATCTGTTATAAGTGTTGGTACTGGAGCAGCACGTTTGTGTGCATCAAAGGTAAATATTAATGTTAAAATGTCATTCGAAAACTATACGTGCTGCAATGTTTGTTGAGGTTGTATATAGCACTTAACATATATGATTGTTCTAGAGTGAGTACCAGGATCGCAACCCAATAATTGGTACATCATTTAACGGTGGTAGCAGTGCATCACATCAGACGGGTTTAGAAAAGGTACATTCAGCGTTGACATATATTCTTGTATGCACGCATTATGAACCAAATATCAAGCAGAACGACTTCAGCAAAAGATTATTACACTGATTAATGTGCATTGTATTATAAATAGGAAGGATCTATCAATGTGGAAGAGATTGTAAAATCAGTCATGGTTGACTACATGGAAGGCGGTGGAGATGATGCTGCTGATGAATTTTATTCGGAAGCTTCGGGAACGAAATCAATAACAATTTTGGATAATAAGCTTAGAAGCAATGATGAAACTAATATATGTGTCTATCCTTAATTACATTATTAAAGAAATACTTTAGTTTTGTATGACGTCTTATGTACCTTTCTGATAAAATTAATATGTAGGATAAGGAACTCGATGTGGAAGCCATTGTAAAGTCTGCAGTGGAAGCGTACATGGAATGTGATGAGGTTGATGAGGATTTTGTCACACCTTCGCTAATACGTCAGAACCAAAACTGGGCAAAGATTTAGTCGTCTATACAAACGAACAAGTAAGATTTGTTGTAATTATCTATTTAGTTGAATGTAGTAGGGCGTGCACTGCCTAAACTGAACACAAAGTATATTTATACATCATATACAACTGATCTATACCGTCTACTTGTAGCTACATGACAACCATCAAAAATTGAAGATGAACGTTCGCCCTAAGGCAGACATGAGATGTTCTAATGCATTGCGTTCACCATTTCTTGAGAGAGCAGTTACAATGTCATGCAAGCTTACTCCAGATGAACGAGTTATGTATTACTGGTTGATGACCACTTACCACGGAAATGAGTAAGTGTTATGATATCAACCTAATAACAAATTAATAATTGTTTGAATGCCAGAGAACATATTATATACAATGAGCGAGTTGTTGAAGTCATGCTTTTGGAATTCTGTTCGTTACTGCCGCATCATGAGGTTTCTAGTGGAATAATTAGCGTCTTTTGCTCTGTACTTAACCATATGGAAGCTTTGAAATCGGTCACTTCTCCCAAAAGGTTGTTTTTCACAACCTACCCTGCAGTGAGTTAACCTAACACATGATTTTTTTACATAAATTTGTGAACTAACTCTTCTGATATAAACATGTGTAGCTTTACACGGTTGTGGAGTCTAATGGAAAAGTTGATGATGCGGACATACTAGATGAATTTGCCTCAAACATTGACAAAGAAGTCAGCGAAATACCACACTTCAAATGGGGGGACATAGATATGGTATGTTGTTGTTGCATCCATGATATAATTGCAATTTAATTTGAGAAAGGTCTCTACTCATATTTTCAAAACTATCTAACATATTACAAAATATAGGTTTTCTTTGCATTATGCGTTTCAAAAAGGTACTACACTGTGTGCTTTTGCTTCCAATGAAAAGTAGTGGTGATTATAGATGCTTGTAAAGATGGAGAAGACCATGACTTGCGATTCACCTACGGCTGTATTCCAGAGACATTGGTATGGATGACACATTAGTCCTCATAGTACTACTTAATTGTTGTTGATACTAACACATTGCATGTTTTACAGAGGACGTTCTTTTGTAAATATTTAGCAATGATTGGTTGTCACAATCAATGTAAATCAGTGATTAACGTACCTATTCAGAGGTTGAAGATGAGTTGGAGAACGACAGACAATGTTGATGACAGCGGCGTTTATTTGCTTAGACACCTTGAAGTCTACATGGGTGAAAGAGAGGGTCAATGGAATTGTGGACTATCGACTAAAAATAAAGGTGTGCTTCAGTATTTACTAGCTAAATACAACCGTGTGTTGATGTTGGCAGGAAATAATCACAGCGCGTTACTGAATAAAGAGGCGGCATCTAAACATTGTGCAAACGAGAACAAGAAAAAAAAAGATCAACGTAGAAAACATGATAACAAACTATGAATCTCGCCAAATGGTTATGTCGTCACTTAAATTAGTGGATCATTTTGTTCATTTCTTTAAAGATAGTATTTCTCTTGTTTTTGAATCATGTTTTATTCGGAGGCTGGATATCATTGGTACTACATACTGTTTCATCTATAAGCTGAGAAAAAATTCCATTAAAATGAACTTTGAATGCTTTCCTTTTGTTTCTTGTATATATATTGAATGTGTGATATAGAATTGTTAGGTTAATCTGTGTCATAATGTACCAACAGATGAGGCATGGCGTAAAACTACTGAATACCAGAATGCCTCATACAATTTGATATATATGTTTGCATGAAAAAAACTGATTAGTAGTACGAACGAAGAATATTCTCGTTCTTTGAACATATTAAAAAAACAAAAATGCGATTCTACTCACGTTTTTAACATATTAATAAAGCTAGTGCGATTGAAGCATGCAAACACAATTAATTAAAAACAGTAGTTATGCTTTTGGGTCATACTAAACGATTTTATATGTCATAACAGTATGTGGGTACATTGGGTCATATTTATGCAACAATAGAGTCATGACATAAAACTAGTGTTTTATATGCCAAAAACTTAATCTATTGTCTTGGGTCATACTAGATGAATATATGGGTCATGAAAAGGTAATGGTAAACTGAGTCATAATAATATAAAGTTCCAGACAAGACATAAAACTATTGGCAAACAGAATGCGTAATACAATTATGAATGAACTCAGTAATTTCTGACAACGTAACATTGCAAATAAAATGGTCTACAAAAAAACTTAAACTGATGTTACTTAAAAAACGGAATACATTGTATCAAACATTAGAATTTCTTCTGGACCGCAACTTTTCTTTCTCTTTGAATTTGTCGCAGTTCCTTGAATCGTGGTGACCCCACTCCTGACATTTCTTAAATTGACGCAAAGGCTTGCTCTTAAGCTTCAAAGCCTTCTCCACTCTTGAGGGGAGTCTACTACCACTACCCTTCGTGCTGACGACTTTAGGAGGTTGTACATCTACTTCCTGGGGTGCCTCAGCCCCATAAAATTCCTCCATTATTTTCTTCTTCTGGGCTGTAGACATTACTACGCCGTCGGCAAAAATATGTTGTCTTGCTTCACGAACTATAGATGTTAGCTCATGAATTTGATCAATATCGACAGATACAGCCTGGTATAGACCCAACATCTCTCCCAACAAAATTGCTTGTGCCTTCTTTTTCTCATCAACATAAACATGTGTTGATACATCTTGGCATTGGACGGCATGAACAACCTTAAGCAGAGGAGATTTCAACCATCGACCTCCAATCAGATTCTCAGGAATCAAGCGCATCTTTTTGTTCTTCAACACAAGGAAGATGTGGCAGCATACAAGACCAGTCCTAGAAAACATCTTACAACCACATTGACACACATAATCCTCCACAGAGAATGTGACAGTCCATGTGTTTGAAAAATGATCTAAAACCTTGTAAACCTCTAGACTTGAATCATTTGATATAGATACAAGGCTGCAGTGGTTATAAGCCTCCAGTATCTGTTCTTGAATTTCCTTGAATTCACTATCTGTGAATATTGTAGATGCATGCTTCTCAAGAGACCACTCTGTTTTCATCTTTGTGGTAGTATTATAATCCATATAATCCAGCTTTGCGGAGTAGTTTCGTTGGGAATCAACAGCATTGTTGAAATTCATTAGCCCTGGACTGAGTATACCTCTTGAAAAAATTGTTCTGAGATTCCGAAACAGAAGTCGTCTTTATCAAAGAACTGTTAGGGAAGTCCCTAAAGTATGTAGGAACCCAAAACTTTCTTGATTCGAACATAGAAACGAACCATTCAGCGCCTTCAAGTTCATATGTCTCCATCACAGTCTTCCACTTGTCTTCAAACTCTGTGGGTTCAATCAACTCAGACCAAACGCATGAATTCAAATCCTTTTTAAAATTAGGATTACCCAGAAGTGACTTAGGAACCTTTTCAGCTATTTTTGTCATGATGTGCCACATACACCATCTGTGACGTGTATTCACAAGAACTTTTTCAACAGCAACTTTCATGCCCAAGTCTTGATCAGTAATTATCAACTTGGGAGCTATGCCCATGCACTTGACAAACAGCTTGAATAGCCAAGAGAAAGAGTCTGCGCTCTCACTACAAAGCAAACCAGCTCCAAAGGACATTGGGCGCCCATTGTTGTCCTTCCCAGTGAACGGAGCAAAAATCATTGAGTACCTTCAAAGAAACATAAAAAAGTATTACAACATTTACAAATGGATATTGATATAGCAACTAATAGGTCATAATAAACTCAAATCATAGCATAACAGAAAAATGCATCAATTTTAAGTGGATAACATTTACCTATTAGTTGAGTACGTAGTGTCAAACGAGACAATGCCACCAAATTGCATGAAATTCATCTTAGCAATAGGATCACACCAGAATAAATGCATTAGTCGACTACGAGAATCAATTTCATACTCGTACGTGAAGGCGTCACAATTATCCTTCTTCTTCTTCATCTCGTCTATTATCATTTGGGCGTCATATCCTTCAGCATATCTTCGGATGTCCCGTGTGTAGTTACGGATGTCCAACACAGTACACCCAACAGACTCATATCCGCCCATTAATTCAGTCAACAGCTTGAAAGTAAGAGATGGACCGGTATTAGAACCAGCACAATTGATAAGTCGTATTCTAGGCCTAGGTTACTGGTCAGTATGATGTGCGTAATCGAATTATATCTGCAAAAACTAGTTGCTTAAGCGTGCAGGGTAAGCATTCCAGCCAGTAGGCAGAGTTTCAGACACTTCAAGTGAAAAGGGCGTCAGGACGATTACGTACTGACCAGTATACATGCAAATATGGCTCGAGATGGAGAAGGAGGATTGCTGGGACTCCTCAATCACAATTAAGGGCAAAGAAGTCATCTCACCGCAAGGTCTTACCCTAAAAATCAAGGGTAAGCCTCCCTATAAAAGGAAGCTACTTGGAGAGAAAGGAGAAGGGGGGATCAACCATTATCATCATCATCATCACTCTTAGGTAGAATTCTCTCGGAGTTCAGTCCTTCAGACCAATCCAGAATCTCGTTCCTCGCCACTGCCATGGTCACTTGAAGATCTAGATGTTCCCGGAGTTCCAGATCGTCCGTTCCAGCCAGCAGAACCGTAGTTAGAGATATCATCGCCCGGAGTGGCAAAACACTTTTATTCGCTTTCGTAGTTTAATTTACTTGCTTTCCTTACGTTGGATCTTTGTTTGCTTTCGGATATTTTCTGTTTTTGAAGTACTTGTGGAAGATCCGAACGTGTTTAAGATATGAATTTGATTTCCGTTTCAGTTATGGTGTTGATTTCTTTTCCTTTCTTTTCCGCCTAGTTAGCTTAGATCTAAGGTTCTTGGGTGTTTAAGTGCCGAAACTTTCCTTTCTTTGTTTCCTTCAAAATTCCTTTAGTTAAACGTGGAACTGTTTGATCGTGAGTGAATCGCTGCATGTGAAGTCTAGTTTGAGTTCGTTTCGTTTTCCTGCTGACCAGTACGCGGAGTGGCATTTTCTGTGTTTTGATTTCAGATTTGGTGTTTTTATTTGTGGATCTGTGTTCGTGAATTGATAAACTGTGTTTTCGTGTTGAATCTGGAATTATTTTCTGATTTTAGTTTGTGTTGTTGAAGAAGATGATGTCCCTGTCTAATGTTGGGGACCACTTTGCTTTTTAGATGCTTTTTGTTTTTTGTCCTTTACTTTTAGTTATAACATGCAGATTCTGTCAGCCTAGTCACCATGTCTACCACTACCCTCTGAATATTCTGTCTAGCCCAAAATAGAATCCCGTACCTTCCAAATATTTTCTGTTACAAAAATGTCTCCCTATTTTCACGTACACAGCTGCACCCCTACACTTCTTTCCCCATTCTAGTCAGTAGGTAATTACCTTTAAATTCTTGCCTAGGTAGAAACTCAACCCAAGCGTGGTAGCTAACCAAACCATCCAGAATATCACCACAATAGTTTTAACGCACCATCTCTGTGGGATTCGACCCTTACCACCACTATACTGATCAGTAAAAGTGGGTTGAGGAATTTTTGAAACCAGGGTCTAGGCTTAGTTAGGATCGCTATCCTGACCAGTAGGATATATCATTGCTTGAACGACACCTAAGCACCCTGACAAATCTAGGAGATCGTTTCAAATGGCGCCGTTGCCGGGGATGGATGGCGTTACTAGTTACTTTTGTGTGTGATACTTTGGCGTATATATTGTGCATAATCTTTTTTTTTCCTTTTCTTTCCATTTCAGTTTATGAGAAGCAGTTCGGCTCCTGACCAGAGGAGACCGAAGATACTTCAGCGAGGGTCTATACTCGTAACCACTCGTTCTGGCTTGTCGACCACCTTGTCTGACCTAGGGACGAGTAGTGACGAGGAGAAGGGCACCATAGAGGGACCGATACCAGGAGAGATACCACTGTTGGAAGGCAACCCAAGGGAAATGGCCAACCAGGGAGATGAGGACCCGGAGATCGGGACGCTGAACGCGCATACTGAAGGAGAGCCCCCGCAAGCCATAGTCGTTACTCCAGGCCAAACCGCCTGCGATGTGAAGCCTCATGTGATCGCAATCCTGCCTACATACTGTGGGAAGAGCTATGAAGGGCCGTATGAGTTTCTTCATGAGTTTTGCAAAATTTGTAGGGCGCAGAGGAGACCGGCAGGAGCGACGGAGGATGATTATAGGCTGAAGGCTTTGCCATTTGTGCTAAAAGGGGAAGCTAACACCTGGTTCATGCGCCTGCCCCCCAACTCCATCGAGACTTGGGCCGATTTCAAGTCAGCATTTCTGGGCGAGTTTTTTCCGTCATCCAAGACAAGCGCGCTGAAGAGGGAAATAACTAATGTGAAGCAAGGGTATGATGAGCCCTTGAGTGATTATTGGGCAAGATACATGGGTCTTTTGGAATCGTGTCCCAAACATCGCATGGTGGACATTGAAGTACATCATACTTTCTACGAAGGCATGAACGCGGTAACCAAGGACCTGGCAAATTCATCGTCGGGAGGAAGCTTCACGCAATTGCGGGTTAGCGAAGCAAAGAGAGTCCTAAGGAAGATACTGAATGCAAAAAAAGAGTATGACCATTCAAGGGAAGGATATAACCGAGAGCGGGCTGCTGTTGCCTCGGTTACTGATCAGGAAAATACACTGGAACAGAAAATGGATTTGAAAATGGATGAGCTGAAGAAGTCACTTCTGAGTGCGATCGAGAAGAGCACTCCACCACCTCCCCCAGCTACAAGGGTGCAGATCAGGGAAATCAAGGACCGAACTATGATCAGCCTAATGACTTCGGGAATATGGAGCAAGTTAATGCTGCGGGGTACTTCAACTCTAGTGGGCATTGGATTCAAGGTAGGCAACGGGATGCACCATGGAGGGATCATCCAAACTTCCGATGGGGTGACGGGAGCCAAAATCAGAACCAAGGTCAGAGCCAGTATAACCCCCATCCAAACCAAAACCCTAACCGTGGACCAGCGAACCCAGACTACCAGCCCAACTGGTCAGGAAGAAACAAACATCCCCAAAACCAAAACCCACAGAACCCGAACCCTGTCTATGTGCCACCCCACCAGAGAAACTTCCAAAACTTCCAAAATCAGCCAAACTCAGGACCCCAAAACCATCAGAACCAAAATCAATTCCAAGGCCAGCACCAGAATCAATATCCTCAAGATCAGTACACCCCTCCTGCCCAGTATAACCAATACCCGCCTAATCAAGGCCAGAAAAACTCCCAGAACTATCAACACCAAGGGCCAAGTCATTTCCAAAACTCGAACAGGTCAAGGAGATCCGTTGAAGACATGATGGGTGAAATGCTAGCATCACAACAGAGCATCAAAGGAGAATTGCAATCCCATAATGAGGTCGTGCAGGGGATGCAAAACGCCCAGAAGGAACATAAGGCGAACATGGATATGATGAATAGGCAGTTAGCTCAACTGGCCAGTTCGGTGGGTGATTTGAAGGGAAATGCAGGGAAACTCCCATCTACAGTCCAAATGCCCGAAAAGGCAAATGTGAGTAAGGTTACGTTGAGGTCGGGAACCACTTATGACGCGCCTCAACCGAAACAACCTGGTGGAGGATCTAATGGAACGAAGATAGGAGGTGATACCATTTCAGTGGATGAATTAAGGAGAACTATGCCTCGGATGAAGGATCCATTCTTCTTGGATGATACACCAAGTTTACGAGGTGAACCCGACACCCTACTGACCAGGAAGACACCCCCTCAAGAGGTAGAACCCAGAATGGAGGCCCAGACCCAGGAACTACCCAAGAAAAACTCCAAGAAGGTTGCTGAAGAACCAGTAGAGGAAGAAAAATGGGAGAAACCGTTCCCATTCCGATTTGTTACAAAGAGGAAGAAAGAAGACCCGGTTGACTACTTGTCGATTTTTGGGAAGTTGGATGTCACCATACCATTCCTCCAAGCCGTGAAGCTACCCCCTCTCGGGAAATTCATTAAGGACTTCATAGCCGGGAGAGCCCAGAAGGATGGCAAGATTATGGTGGAAGGAATAGCGTCAGCAATAGTGCAAGAGAAGTTACCACCCAAGAGAGCCGATCCAGGTATGTTCACTTTGCCTATAGTTATAGGAGATGTGAAGGTCAAACATGCAATGTGTGATTTGGGGGCGTCCATAAATGTTATGTCATTGTCTATCTATAACCGATTGAAGGGAGTTAGATTGTCTAATACTAGGGTGTTGATCCAACTGGTTGATAGGTCGTGCATAAGTCCTGAGGGAGTTTTAGAAAACGTGTTAGTAAGAGTGCATGATTTTACCTATCCTGCTGATTTTTATGTGATCAAAATGAGTGAGCATGAAGCTAGGGAATCTAGTGGAGTGTTGTTAGGAAGGCCATTTTTTAGAACGGCTAAGACAATAGTAGACATGGCCGAGGGGACAATTTGCATTGATTTCCATGGAGAGAAATTTACTTTGATATCAATGAAGCCATGAAGAAACCGATTGATTCTGAAAATTTATGTTATGTTGACGTGATTGACCCCCTTGTCCAAGATTTTCTTGAGACCGAGCTATTGCAGGAGAAACTCCAAGCATTAGATGCTTATGAGCAGGCTGACGTCGAAGCCGCTGCATGGTGTGAAATGATCAGTAGCCAAGGGTTGACTGATGAAGAAATAGAAGTAGCAATCAAGGAATTCTGTCAGAAATCGGAGTTCACTGGAGCCGCAGGGGTTCAGCTACCAGCCAGTATAGAAGAACCATCGAAGGGAGGTTTAGAAAAAGAAGGAGAGATTGAGAAAAACCCTCTACCCGAAGACACACTTCCACCTCAAGTTGAGCTGAAGAAGTTGCCACCAAATTTGAAGTATGCCTTCCTTGGAGAGGAGAACTCTTATCCAGTGATCATCAGTAGCAGCCTCACGAAAGAACAAGAGGCTAGGCTACTGACCGTGCTGAGCAAGAACAAGAAGGCAATTGGATGGAGTCTTACAGATTTAGTGGGGATTAGCCCCGACGTCTGCATGCACCACATTAGGTTGGAGGAAGGAGCGAAGGCACATCGAGATGCTCAAAGGAAGGTAAACCCTAACATGCGAGAAGAGATATTGAAGGAGATCTTGAAGTTGTTGTCGCTAGGGATTATCTATTCAGTACCGGATAGTGAGTGGGTCAGCCCGATCCACATGGTCCCAAAGAAGTCGGGCATCCAAGTAGTTCAGAATGAGAGGAATGAACTGATCCCAACGAGGCTAGTCACGGGTTGGCGAATGTGCATCGATTACCGTAAGCTAAACAATGCGACCAGGAAGGACCATTTTCCCATGCCGTTCATCGACCAAATGTTGGAGAGATTAGCTGGGAAGAAGTTTTTCTCTGCTTTCTAGATGGGTACAAAAGCGGGTATTTCCAAATTTACGTAGACCCTGAGGATCAGGACAAGACCACTTTCACTTGCCCGTTGGAACCTATGCATACCGTCGCATGCCCTTCGGCCTGTGCAACGCTCCAGGTACGTTTCAACGATGTATGATGAGCATATTTTCTGATTTGATTGAGGATTGCATAGAGATATTCATGGACGATTTTACGGTTTACGGAGACTCGTTCGACTCTTGCCTTCATCACCATTTAGATATAGTTTTGGAGAGATGTCAAGCAAAGAGTTTGGTTTTGAACTTCGAAAAATGCCATTTTATGGTCGCCGAAGGGATAGTTTTAGGACACGTGGTCTCAGAGAGAGGTATCCAGTGGATCGAGCCAAGGTAGATGTTATATCCAAATTACCATTCCCTACTGATCATAAGGGAATAAGGGGTTTTCTGGGGCACGCCGGATTTTATCGAAGATTTATCAAGGATTTCTCCAAGATCGCCCAGCCCCTTACTAGATTGCTTCAGAATGACGTGGAATTCATCTTTGATGAGCAATGCAAGGCTGCTTTCAACCTTCTCAAGGAAAAGTTGATATCCGCACCTATCATAAGGGCTCCTGACTGGAAACAATCCGTTCGAAGTAATGTGCGACGCCAACGATTTTGCGGTAGGAGCCGTGCTGGGTCAGAAGATCGACGGGAAGAGGGTACGTAATTTATGCGTCCAAGACTTTAAATTAAGCCCAGCGGAATTACGATACCACTGAAAAGGAGATGCTGGCAGTGGTGTATTCTTTCCAGAAGTTCAGGCCATATTTGTTGGGGATCTAAGGTCATAGTGTATACTGACCATGCGGGCGATTAAGTATCTGATTGCCAAGAAGGAATCCAAATCACGCTTGATCCGATGGGTACTCTTGCTGCAAGAATTGAATGGGAGGTAGAAGATAAGCGAGGAGTCGAGAACAAAGTGGTGGACCATTTGAGCAGAATAGTGCAAGATGGAAACGGTGACGAAGTGCATGATAAATTTCCAGAGGAACATTTGTGTGAGGTGATTTTTGTGCCCAGAAAAATTGATTGGGAAGAAGTGTTCAAGCTTACTGGTCAGAAGATACAGCGAAAGGAAAAGAGAAGGTAGGGCAAGAGCCTTGGTACGCGGACCTGGCCAACTACCTGGTGACTGGAGAGCTTCCAGAAGTGCCAAGTGTTACCAAAGCCCAAAGAATGAAGATCAAGAGTGAAGCGAAATACTACTTTTGGGACGACCCCTATTTGTGGAGGGTAGGGTCCGATCAAGTGATAGGAGGTGCATTCCTGACTGGGATCAGCGGGATGTTTTGACCCACTGCCAATTCGTTAGCATGCGGAGGACATTTCGGGGTCCAAGAAGACGGCTAGGAAGATTTTGGATAGCGGCTTTTATTGGCCAACCCTCAACAAAGATGCGTACGAGTTTGCAGAAGTTGTGAGCGTTGCCAACTGACCGGTGGAATATCTGCCCGGGATGAAATGCCACAGGTACCCGTCATAGTTTGCGAGTTATTCGACATATGGGGAATGGATTTCATGGGGCCTTTCCCTTCATCCTATGGGAATCTGTATATCCTAGTTGCTGTAGACTACGTCTCCAAATGGGTGGAAGCCAAGGCCACAGGCACGTGTGAAGCCAAGGAAGTGGCCAAATTCTTAAAGAGTCATATCTTCAGCCGATTCGGTGTGCCCAGGGCGATCATATCCGATCAAGGCACACACTTCTGTAATCGCACAATTGAAGCTTTAATGAAGAAATACGGTGTGCACCATAGACTATCCAGCCCTTACCATCCCGCAAGCAAATGGTCAAGCAGAAATCTCTAACCGCGAAATAAAGAAAATTTTGGAGAAGACGGTGAACACTTCTAGGAAGGATTGGAGTGTAAGGTTAGAGGATGCTCTCTGGGCGTATCGAACAGCCTACAAGACTCCCATAGGCAATGTCCCCTTACCGGATTGTCTTTGGAAAGATGTGCCATTTACCAGTTGGAATCGAGCATCGAGCATACTGGGCAGTAACATAAAAGTGAATATGGATGCTACAAACAGCCTGTGAAGAGGAAAGGAAGCTGCAACTGCAGGAGCTTGAGGAACTTAGATTGGAGTCATTCGATTCCGCCATGTGGTACAAAGAACGAACTAAATTATGGCATGATCGAAATCTGAGGACTAAGGAGCCTCCATGTTGGCCAGAATGTACTACTCTTCCAGTCAAGATTGAAGCTTATGCCAGGGAAACTCAAGTCCAAATGGACAGGACCTTACATCATAGAACTGGCACTCCGGTCCAACGGGGCAGTAGAAATTTCAGGGAGTTTTTCTAACTCTGAACCTTTCATAGTAAATAGGGCATAGGTTGAAAATATTCAGGGATAATAGCCGAGGTGGGTGTAGTGGATGAAATTCCACTACAGCCACTTACATCGGTTTCATACTGATCAGTAAGATAGAATTTGGAATTCCGCGCGCCAGTTTCCCTTTGAGAATAGTATGCTATACTGGCCAAGTTGAATTCCAAATTACCTAAGAAAGTTGTAAATATTGTAAATACATAATTATTTTTGCACGCTAGATAATTCCTAAAAAATCCAAAAAAAATATTTTCGGGCCTTAATTTTAATTTGAAGTGCGCATTGACCAAAGGATTGCTTATCTGGTGCTATTTCAAAAAGTTATTTAAGTGCCATTTAAATTAGTCTTCTTTTTTAGGCAATTAGAGGAAGAATTATGGATAGGACGAAAATTGAATTAAAGCTTGTGCATCTTTTGCAGGGTGACAGCAAGAGAAATGGCGCATGAGCAGAGGGAAAAGACGCGCGGACCATCAGAGGCCAGCAACCTCAACCGCCCTTCCCGTCTGAAACGTCGCGACCGGCTACCGCTAATAACCGGTTACAACCACCTGCAACTGCTCTCTCTCACCCGAATTAACTTACCGTACTCAACCCTTTCCCCTCACAAACCCTCATTTTCAATTCGCTCTCAAGAAATCCTTGTCCATCTCTCTCGCGGAAACATCATTCTCAACCCTCAAACCCTCAACCCTACCTTTTTCACCACTAAATCGCAGATTTCCACTCATGGGAAGAAAGCTTTCGCCCGGAAATCATCAAACCGCGCCGCCAAGAAACCCAGGAGGCACAACACACAAGCAAAATCCACCGCCACCAAGCACCGACCCGCTCAGCCACCACCTATGATTTCCATGGATGCCATGATGGCAGTTCTCTCGTCAACAGGACCCTACTCGGGACTGGACGGCGGCATTGACTGGTTTTGATGATCAAATGGGGGGTGTAGGAACCACACCCAGTGAACTCCCCCCGCCTGCGCCGGACAGTCATTACACTGATTCAGTGCCGAATTCGGCAGAGCTCGACGCTATCATCCGCACATTACGACTCCGACTCTGAGGAGCGTACGAAAAAGTCGAGTCAGGCAAGACAACTCCGGAGGGGAGCGAAGGAACGAGAAAACGCCCGAAGCGGAGCCGTAGTTCAAGAAGTGAGAAGGCCGGAATAGATTTGAATGAATCGGCCAGAAAACAAGGCCTAATGACAGCGAAGGATTTGACTCGATTCTGAACAGGGTCAACCAGAGAGAAGGAGGACACTGCACCAATGGCTGAGGGTCTAGACCTCGCATTGGGGCAGTAGGAAACAGGGAGAAAGCCACATCAGGAAACATACCGGAAGGCCGACCTTTCCAGTTGGTAGGAGGGAAAGGAGAAGCACCGAGTAAAGAAAAAAGAGCCAGTAGATCCCCGAGTAGAAGTAGGGGATGGTAGAATACGGTAGGAGAGGAGAAACAGCTGCAGAAACCAATGAACCAAAAACCGTTGGCACCTCCGTTAGTGAAGCCCAAGCCCATAAAGCGAAACTGGTGGTGAAAGCAGACCCCAAGGCAGACTCGCCCAAACCGCGGAGAATTTCGCAGAGATGCTTGGGAAAGTGGGCAGCTAGTAGGA